>NW_024570919.1:0-17573 GCF_018345385.1 Vulpes lagopus | reverse complement strand
TTGTTTTTTACATAATTGTCAATGGGATTGTAACTATATAAACAATACAGGCCTACTTCAGGAAGCAAGAAACATCTCAAATAAGCAACCTAAAAAAAAAAAAAAACAAAAAAAAAAAAAAAAATAAAAAATAAAAAAAAAATAAAAAAATAAAAAGATAAAAAAATAAGCAACCTAACCTTACACCTAAAGGAACTAGAAAAGAGCAACAAATGAAACCTAAGGCCAATGGAGAGAAAGAAATAATAAAAATTAAAGCAGAAATAAATGATATAGAAACTAAAAAACAAACAAACAAAAAAAAACAAACAAACCAAACAAACAAACAAAAAAAAAGTAGAACAGATCAATGAAACCAGAACCTAGCTCTTTGAAGAAATTATTAAAATTGATAAACCTCTAGCCATAGTTATCAAAAAGAAAAGAGAGAAGACCCAAATAAATAAAATCACAAATAAGAGAAGAAAAAAAACAAACTGCCACAGAAATATAATTATAAGACCTATTATGAAAAACTATATGACAATAAATAGGATAAAATGGGAAAAAATGGACAAATTCCTAGAAACATATAAACTACTCAAACTGAAACACAAAAATATATAAAACTTGAAGAGACTGATAACAAGTAAAGAAATTGAATCAGTAATCAAAAAACTCCCAATCAACAAAAAAGCCCCAGCCAGATAGCTTTACAGGCAAACTCTACGAAACATTTAAACAAGTTTTAATACCTATTCTTCTCAAACTATTCCAAAAAATAGAAAAGGAAGGAAAGTTTACAATTTCATTCTATAAGGCCAGCATTTTGCTCATACCAAACCATATAAAGAGTCTACCAGAAAAGAGAACTACACACCAATATCCTTGATGAACATGGATGCAAAAGTTCTCAATAAAATACTAACAAAATGAATCCAATAATACGTTACAAAATCACCACAATCTAGTGGTGCATTCCTAGAATGCAAGGATGATTCAATATTCATAAATCAATCATTGTGATACACCACATTAATAAAAGGATAAGAACCATATGAACTTGTCAGTAGATGCAGAAAAAAACACTTGACAAAATACAGTATCCATTCACGATGAAAATCCTCAGCATACGTCAACATCATAAAGGCCATATATGAAGAACCCACAGCTAATATCATCTTCAATAGTGCAAAACTGAGAGCTTTTCTTCGATGGTTAGGAATAAGACAGGGGGGCAGCCAGGGTGGCTTGGCGGTTTAGCGCTGCCTTCAGCCCAGGGCATGATCCTGGAGACCTAGGATGGAGTCGCACGTCAGGCTCCCTGCATGGGATGGCTGTTGTGTGGACTTGCTAGGTCCAGTCACCATAAAATGTAAAAACAACACACTTTATTAATATAGCTACCAATATAGCTGCAATATATATTTTCTTATTATTTATTTATTTATTTATTTATTTATTTATATTATTTGAGAGAGAGAACCGAGAGGGAGGGAGAGAGAGGCAGAGACACAGACAGAGGGCGAAGCAGGCTCCATGCAGGGAGCCTGACGTGGGACTCCATCCTGCATCTCCAGCATCCCACACTGGGCTGAAGGCAGCGTTAAATCGCTGAGCCACCGGGGCTGCCCTAAAATATACTTGTTAAAAATATATTTTATTTATTTATTCATGAGAGGGAGAGAGAGAGAGAGAGAGAGAGAGGCAGAGAGGCAGAGACACAGGCAGAGGGAGAGGCAGGCTCCATGCAGGGAGCCCGAAGTGGGACTCCATCCTGGGTCTCCAGGATCACGCCCTGGGAAGAAGGCAGTGCTAAATGGCTGAGCCACCCAGGCTGCCCGTTTTCAATTCTTCTTAAAACACACAATTTGACTTCTTTCTAGCAAAGTCTTATGTGAGTTGGTGTACCTATCAATTAAAAGCTGTAGGGTATGGATCCCAGGCTGCCCGTAAGGTGCATGTTCAGAGCCCTTCCAACTCCTCCAAGTGCAGCCTGGAAACCACCGAGCTGGTCTGAGGCCACATCCACAGCTGTGGGAACCAAGTGCCAGAGACAGTCACGATTTACTGGATCAGAAACCCAGTTCTCCTCTGAAGCATCTGAGTCAGGGAATTGGTTTCTCTCAGGGCAGGGTGAAAAAACCTTACACGATCAGGATTTCTCTCATCCCGAGAATAATGCTTAGCGTTTTTTTGTCGGTTTCTTTTTTCTCATGTTGCTTGGCTGTTTCTCTTGTCACATTGTCCTACTTCCTTTGGGAATTAGTTTTGGAAAGAAATTGCTCACATAATGAAAATGATCTAGATACTCAGGTTAACAAAATTTTCTAGCCAGTGTGGATATGTGTGATTCACAGTTGCTTTAAGCCGACAGAAGTTTGTTTGCACAAATTAATAACAACTTTTAATAAACGGACTTTACTGTTCATTGCTAAAAATATGTCCCTGTCAGAGGGGCAAGACAGCCGAAGAGTAGGGTCCCCAAGTCACATGTCCCCACCAAATGACCTAGCTAACTTTCAAATCATCCTGAAAACCTATGAATTCGGCCTGAGATTTAAAGAGAGAACAGCTAGAGTTCGCATTTCTATCAAGGCGGTTCCCACCTGGGCCTCACTTGGACCTGGTGACTGTGGTTCCCACCTGGGCCTCAGCCAGACCTGGTGACTCTAGTTCCCAACTGGGCCTTACCTGGGCCTAGTGACTGGTCCCCATCTGGGCCTCATGTGGACCTGGCGACTGTGGTCTCCACCTTGACCCCACCTGGACCTGGTGACTCTGGTCCTCACCTGGACCTCACCTGGACATGGTGGCTGTGGACTTCATCTGGACCTGGTGACTGTGGTCCCCACCTGGGCCTCACCGTACCTGGTGACTGGGCTCCTCAGCTACCAATGACTAGGATCCAGGATGGACCCTTAGTTGCTACTGACACCAGGACCATCCCCAGGGTCTCACTTGTTCCTGGTGACTATGGTCCTTGTCTGGGCTGCCCTGGCTCATCCTTGGCTCTGATCCTCTCCTGGGCCTCCCCTGCTCTTGCAGGTATGGTCCCCCCTCTCGTGGGTGTGTAGTGTCTATGGTCCCTTCTGGGCCTCACTTGATGGTACTGGGCCACGATATTGGCCCTTTGCAAGGCCAGCAGGGTCTCCGAGTCCTCCTGCATGGTGCTGGAATCAAAACACATCCAAGAATGACGGCACATGAGAACCTTCCGAGGACATGTGTCCGGGTGCTCCCCGTGGGCAGGTCCTCCTCCGTCTGACCGGAGCCAGAGACAACCCCATAGCCCTGAGGGGCACAGGCTGGGCTGGAACATCACACACGGGCCCTCACTGCCTGTCTGTCGCTCGCCCACCTACAGTCCACCTTCCCAGCCACTGTCCCAGGACACGCCGTCAGGATTCTTTTCTCGTCTGTGTATTTTGTGACTTTGACTCGGATGTGCCTGGGTGATGGTCAGCTTCTGTTGAATTTATTGGGAGTTCTCTGTCTCTCAATTTCAGTGTCTGTGAGGTTATAGAAGTTTACATAATTCGTTCAAATAAAACTTCTGCGCCCTTTTCTTCTGAGTCTCCGATGGTATGAATGTTATTGTTTTAATAAGTGGCTGAGTTCCCTCAGTCTGCCTCTGTGGTCCATAACCTTTCTTGGGTCTGCATCTCAGTTATAGCATTTTTAACGTTGGCCTGACTAGATTTTAGTTCTTTTATTTCTACGGTAAGGGATTCTCTAGTTTTCTTCTGTGCTCTTTCTCCAGCCCAGCTGCTATCTTTATAATCATTGTTTTTAACTCTAGTTAGACATCCTATATGCGTATTGATGCACTTCCTGGCTCTGAGTACTACCTCATGTCATTTTATGGAGGTGAATTTCTGCATCTCATTGTTTTTTCCAGAAAAGAAAGAAGGAAGAAAAAGAAAAACCAAGAAAAACAATAACAACTGTCCTCCCCTACCAAAGAAACAGCAGATTATTTTGGCCTGCTAGTTAAAAGGTAATGCAAATTTCAGCTCTTCTTCTCAGGGGCCTTAAGTATTTCTAGGGAAGCCAGGTGTTGGGCTCCATTTTGGTGAGACATTTCCTAAGCTAACAGGCCTCAGCTGGAGCCTGGAAGGAGGCAGGTGCGGCCTCGGCGCAGGCAGCGTCCCACAGGGGGCCCCTGAGCCCAGGTCCCCCACAGGGAGCCCGCATGCGCAACAGGTCTCATCCGCCTGCACAAACTGGAGCCCGCCTGTGCTGGGGAGGCCTGAGGACGATGTGGGGACGCGTCCACGCTGATGAGCTGCAGCCTCCTCAGGACCCGCGGGGAGTCTTCAGGGGAATATTGGGCGGCAATCACGCTGACAGGAACCGTGGTCTCCTTAGGACCCGCGGGGAGGCTTCAGGAAGATGTGGGCCAACATCCACACAGACAGGAGCCCCTGGGCCGCCTCAAGACCCACGGGGAGGCTTCAGGAAGATGTGGTGCCGCGTCCACTCTGGCAGGAGCTCCCGGGCCCCTCAGGACATAACTTGAGGCTTCTGGAACCTGGGGGCCGCAACCACGGTGACAGGAGCCCCGGCTTCCTCAGAACACGTGGTGACATTTTGGGAGGACGTGGGGCCACGTCCACACAACCAGACGCTGACTTCCTCAGGACCCCCGGTGTACACTTCGGGAAAATGGGGATGCGTCCATGCGGACAAAAGACCCCCAGCCTTGTCAGGGCCTGCGGTGAGGCCTAAGAAAGATGTGGGTGCCGCATCCACACTGACAGGAGTCTCCGACCTCCTCAGGACCCACTGTGAAGGTTTGGGAAGATTTGGGGCCACGTCCATGCTGACGGGAGCCCCCAGCCTCCTCAGGTCTTATGGTGAGGCTTGAGGAAAATGTGGGGCCACCTCAACACTGACAGGACCCCCGTGCTCCTCAGGACCTGCACTTTGGCTTTGGGACATATGGGGCTGCGTCTATGCTGAAAGGAGCCTACAGCCTCCTCAGGACCCGCGGTGAGGTTCCGGGGGCCATGGGGCCATGTCTAGGCTGACAGGAGCCTCCGGCCTCCTGAGGACCTGCTGCGAGGCTTCCAGAGGATGTGAGACCTAGTCCACAGTGACAGGAGACCCGGTGTCCTCAGGACCCGCTGACGATGACTCAGGAACACATGAGGCCGTGTCCGCACTCACAGGAGCCCGGCTTCCACAGGACCCCCTAGAGGATTCTGGAGGCACCGTTGGGGTCCACGTCCACATCAGAAGGGACTCCTGAGAACCACAGGGTAAGTGAATGGGTAGAATGAATGGTAGGGTCAGGGGAGGGGAGACAGTTGGTGGTTAGGCTTAGGTTAGATGTTAGGGGTTAGTGTTTATGCTTATGGTTACGGATTAGAGGTTAGGGTGAGGGATAATTGTAAGGGTCAGTGGTTAGGAGTTAGGATGGGGGTTAGGGATTAGGCATAGGGTTTAGGGTTAGGGACAGGGTTTAGAGTTAGGGTTAGGGTTTAGGCTTTAGGGATTAGGGCAGGAGGTTAGGAGTTAGGGTTAGGGTTATGGTTAGAGTTAGGGTTGGGCTTAGGTTTGCAGTTAGGGTTAGGGGTTAGGGTGTGAGTTAGGATTGGGGTTAGGGTTAGGGGTTAGGGTTAAAGTTAGGGCTAGGTTTAGGGTTACGGCAAGGGTTCGGATTAGGATAGGGGTTTGGGGTAGTGTTATGGTTAGTGTTTGGTTAGGGGTTATGGTCGGGGTTAGGTCAGAGTCAGGGTCAGGGTACGGTTTTGGAAAAGGGTAAGAGATAGGGTTAGGGAGTGGTTTTTTTTTTATGTATGTACCTTATATATTTCTTATTTTTACTTTCACGGTACTTTAATTGTGTTTCTTATTTTGGGATTTAGAATCTTTTAACAAGCAGGCCAAATAATCTGGTGGGTTTTTTTTGCGGGGGGAGGGCAGTTGTTATTGTTTTTCTTGGTTTTTCTTTTTCTTCCTTCTTTCTTTTCTGGAAAAAATAATGAGATAAAAAATTAAAAGAAAGCAATTAATAAAAAAGAATCAAAGTAAATCAATGAAAATAAAGCCCAAAGTACAAAGGAAGCTAGACCCTACTTTCCAGGCAGAGCTGAAGCTCTGCAGCCTCTGTGGTCCAACCACTTGGTGTCAGCGAGTGGTCTGTGCGGGGTCTGGGGATGGGCCATGGGGCTCATTGTCCTGTGCATCTGCCTGGGAGATGTACCTGTGGAGTCCGAGGCGGGGTGGGCGTCAGCGCCTCTAGTCTCCAGCGGGCGGCGCTGTGCTGCTATCTGATACTCGGCGCTGGTGGGCGTGATGCGGGTAGGTCCTCTGGCTCTGGGGCTGAGCATCCCGCCCCCCCCAGTCAGCAGGGGCTTCCACAGAAGAGCCCCCAAGCCCCCGGGTCTCCACCGCTTCTCTCAGAACCCTGCCTTCACTCTGCCTGCGTCCGAGCTTCTTTTGGTTTTGTTTTTTTATCTCAGACTGTTGTGCCCAAGATTGTGAATCCAAGAAACCACCCAGAAGCCGACACTGATGCAAACACACGAGGGTTTATTTACAAGCTCGAGCTTGTGTCCAAGTATACCCGACACAGCAGAGCAGAGACTTGGACCCCGAGGTGGGTTTTAGCTTAGTTTTAAGGGCTGGTCTGGGGCACCTCCAGAAGGGCTTGAGCAATTCCTCAAGTTCTGTTTACATTTTGCTATGGGGCCTTCAAGGGCCTGGGCTCAGTTCTTATGCTAATGTGGGGCTTTCTAGGACATTAAGCTGTAAAAGTTTGTTGTTGTTTTTTTTGCTGTCACTGAAGTAATGTAAATTTAGCTCTTCTTCGCAGGGGCCTGGGATGGCTGGACCTGTGTGCTAATGCTGAACTTAAAGTGGAATGGCCTTAATTTTCTCGGCCTCCGGGCATCCCGTCCCATCCTATGTAGCTCCTTCCTCCTTCCCCGGAGCTCCTCAGAGAGCAATTGCAAATGACCTCAGCTTGGAAGCACATGTTGGGGGACAGGCCCAGGGATTAAGGATCAGGAAGACCTGGATTGCGGGTGTCCCGGCTGTGCAGCCAGCGGGATTGGATGCTGCAGACTCTTATTCCCTAAGGCTATCTTGACCACTGACTTTGTATATAGAAAAGCTCTCCTTTGTCTTTAAAAGATGAAGAGCGAGTCAAAGCGTTTTTTTCTCTGCCCATCTGATTGCTCAGATTCCTTCTGAGACGGATTTCCTGTTAATAAGGATAATTTACTATCTGTAGTACTATGGTTAAAATATTCTGACACAAGTAATTCAGAGGGATGAGGGTTTCTCATCTCTCTTCACAGCTCAGTCACTCATCAGGAAATGCATCTGTATGGATTTGGAAAGAACTGAGAGACATTATTACCAATGGTCATATTATTATGTGAAGGATTCTTCCCTGAGATCCCAAGAAGGCAATTTTTCCTCGGGCTTGAGGAGGCCTCTTGGAGTGAGGTTAGAATCAGAAATTGTGTGTTTGGGTTTCAGATAATGGAACTGGTTAGCTGAGTAAACACGGACAGGCACTTAGGTTCTTTTTGAATTTCAATTGCCTTAAAAGCTATAGAATAATTTCTAAACACCTCATTGGACTGTTGTAGGATTTCTTTATTGCTAATATAAGTGAACATTCATAGGGCACATATTATGTGCCAAGAATTGTGTCATGCTTCACATAAAAGAACTCCTGGGATCCTCCAACAACCCTATGGGCAGATACTGTTATCTTGATGGGCCAACTAAAGGATAGGAAGAAAACATCTTGTCCAAGGTCAAACAGCTAGTTAAGTGGATTCAAACTCAGGAAGCCTGACTCCAGGCTGTTACGGCCACCAGAAAATGTTTATTAAGTACTTCCTAACGTCCTAGGTAATGTACAAATAAAGTCCAACTCTTTACTCATTAGAGCTCTATGGCACAGGCATTATTACTGTCACAGTTTTGCAGAGAAAGAAGAAGGTTCAGAGCCTAAGCTCAAGGGACTTGCCCAGAGCCCTACAATTCAGAGGCAGAAACCTTCCTTTTCCTCATAATATTCTCCTTCCACCACTTACCTTCTCCTTTCTCTATGTCTTAATATAAATGTTGCTTCCTCTGGTTATCTTCTCTGAGGCCCCAGTTAGACTAAGCCTTCTTATATATGTACTTGTAGTAAGCTGTATATTTACCTTTGTATTGGCTACTATAATCGTGTCTAGTTGTCTTTCTGTCACTTTTTGGTTAGTATCCGTCTCTCCCACCAGCATGGCCTGGAGGGAGATAGGCACTGCATCTATGTCTGGTTAACTTGGTATTCCTAGCACCTTGCACATAGTAGGTAGGCACCAAATACTTAATAAATTACTGGATCCCTAACCTTCTTGAGTTGATGTTGATAAACATTAGAACATGAAATGGACCAAGATAAGAATGAAATTGCTGAATGAAATGATAAAAAGCAATTTTATCCATTCACTCATTCAGTATTTTATCAGGGGCCTACTGTGTGCCATATCTGAGCGAAGGAAAACGATACGTGATTCCATTAGGGTATTATAATAGCAACTTAAAAATTGGCCTTCTGAGGCATTTGCTATAGTTGAAAGCTCTAACTAAAAGGCTCAGTGATTAGGAAGGAACTGAATAAAATCAAAATAAAGTATTATCTGGGCAGGAATTTCCCAGTAAATCTGGTTCAATAAAAATTTCACACGAATTATTTTTTAACTGACACTGAAGCACTGTGAACTCTTTGGAAGACAAATGTCAAGGAAATAAATGTTAGGCATTGCTAATTTTAAATGCACTTGCAATATGGTGTCTAGTATAAAAGAAGTATTTTTATCTGATTTTTGCTATTTATTATCCTTTCCTTTTTTCAGGTTGAGGAGGCATTATACGTGTTCATAAGTGTTTTTCTTTCCTTCTGATATAAAATTCTTACTTTGTTCCCATCGAAGGAACTGTTTAAGAATAAGGCAAAAATTAATTAAACTATTCTTAAAGTGTCTTCACACTTGGAGCCTGATTCATTTAAGTCAATTTTCAAAATAAACCTTATTTATTAGAAAAAAAGACAAAGATTTATAGGGAAATTGAGAAGACAGTACAGAGAATTCTCATGCACTCGCACTCAATTTCTCCAATTATCGATATCTTATATTAGTACGGTACAAATATTAGCTAATGAGTCAATATTAAAATATTTGCATTAACCAAAGACCATACATACTTTATTCAGATTTCCTTAGTTTTTGCTAAGTTCCCATCCCTCACATCACATTACACTTGTCCTCATGTTTTCTTAGGCTCCTCTGGATTGTGACAGTTTTTCAGCCTTTCCTTGTTGTTGTTGAACACCTTGAGAAGTAGAGTATTTTGTAAAATCTCCCTCTGTTGGGACATGTCTGTCGTTTATCTCATGATTGAACTGTGATTGTGGATCATATACAGAGATATACTGCCATCTTTGTTATATCATATAAAGGATAGATACTATCAACATGATTTATCGGTCTTGATATCGATCTGATCATCTTGCTGAGGTAGTGTTTGTTAGCTTTCTCCAGAGTAAAGTGCTTATTATTATTATTATTTATTTTAACTTTTTCATAACATATTTTGTAGAAGGAAGTTACTATGTGTATTCCACACATAAGAGTGGATGAGCTATGCTCATCCACTTGAGGGTGGAATGTCTGCACAAATTGTTTGAAATTCTTCTACATGGGAGATTTCTCTTTCTTCAGTGTGTGTTTGTTTGTTTCTTTTTCACAGATGTTATTTATTTATTTGAGAGAGAGAGGAGAGAAAAAGCATGAGCGAGAGAGGGAGAGGGAGGAGCAGGTTCCCTGCTGAACATGGAGCCTGCCTTGGGTCCTGGATCATGATCTGAGCCTAAGTCAGAAGCTTAACTGACTGAGCCACCCAGGTGCCCCTCTTTCTTTCTTTTACAATTTTTAATATTAGTATAGATTCATGGATATTTATTTTATGCTTTGGGTTATAATCCAACACTACTTATTTTGTTGCTTATATTGTCTCCTCTCTGGCCACGGGAGCTCTTTCTGTTGACACCTGTGTGCCTTTAACATATTTCCATGAGTATGGAGTCTTTTGTCTGTTCCTAAATTTTTGAAAGACAAACTTTATGTAAATATCATTTTTGACTGGCACTTTGTTTCTGTCCCCATCCCTATCTTTGCCTCCTTCCCTCTCTCTTCACTGTTTCATTTCTTTGTATATTATGATCTGAAAATAGGAAAGGAAATGGGATTTCAAATTTTGCTATTTTAAGGTAAATCACTTCTCCTTGGTGCGTAGCCAGTGGTTCTCAAATGTTAGTGTGCAAGAGAATAAAGTATTATCTGGGCAGGAATTTCCCAGTAAATCTGGTTTAATAAAAATTTAACACGAATCATTTTTTAACTGACACTGAAGCACTGTGAACTCTTTGGAAGACAAATGTCAAGAAATAAATGGTATGCATTGCTAATTTTAAATGCACTTGCAATATGGTGTCTAATATAAAAGAAGTATTTTTATCTGATTTTTGCTATTTATTATCCTTTCCTGCTTTTCAGGTTGAGGAGGCATTATACTTGTTCCTAAGTGTTTTTCTTTCCTTCTGATATAAAATTCTTACTTTGTTCCCATCGAAGGCACTCTTTAAGAATAAGGCAAAAATTAATTAAACTATTCTTAAAGTGTCTTCACACTTGGAGCCTGATTCATTTAAGTCAATTTTCAAAATAAATCTTATTTATTAGAAAAAAAAAACAAAGATTTATAGGGAAATTGAGAAGATAGTACAGAGAATTCTCATGCACTGGCACTCAATTTCTCCAATTATCGATATCTTATATTAGTACGGTACAAATATTAGCTAATGAATCAATATTAAAATATTTGCATTGTCAGCTTTCTCCACAGTAAAGTGATTATTATTAGTAGTAGTATTAGTATTAGTATTATATTATCATTATTATTTTAAGTTTTCCATAACATATTTTGTAGAAGGAAGTTACTATGTGTATTCCACACATAAGAGTGGGAAGCTATGCTCATCAACTTGAGGGTGGAATGTCTGCACAAATTGTTTGAAATTCTTCTACATGGGAGATTTCTCTTCCTTATGGGTTTGTTTGGTTGTTTCTTTTTCAAAGATGTTATTTATTTGAAAGCGAGAGGAAAGAAAAAGCATGAGCGAGAGGGGCAGAGGGAGAGAGAGGAGCAGGTTCCCTGATGACCAGGGAGCCTGCCTAGGGACCTGGATCATGATCTGAGCCTAAGGCAGAAGCTTAACTGACTGAGCCACCCAGGTGCCACTCTTTCTTTCCTTCCTTCCTTCCTTCCTTCCTTCCTTCCTTCCTTCCTTCCTTTCCTTCCTTTCCTTCCTTTTTTTAAATAATAAATTTATTTTTTATTGGTGTTCAATTTGCCAACATACAGAATAACACCCAGTGCTCATTCCGTCAAGTGACACCCCCATTGACGGTCACCCATTCACCCCCACCCCCTGCCCTCCTCCCCTTCCATCTCCCCTAGTTCTTTTCCCAGAGTTAGGAGTCTTTATGTTCTGTCTCCCTTTCTGATATTTCCCACACATTTCTTCTCCCTTCCCTTATATTCCCCTTCACTATTATCTATATTCCCCAAATGAATGAGAACATACCATGTTTGTCCTTCTCCGATTGACTTACTTCACTCAGCATAATACCTTCCAGTTCCATCCACGTTGAAGCAAATAGTGGGTATTTGTCGTTTCTAATGGCTGAGCAAGGCCCACCTTTTCTCTCTCTTCATCTTCATCTTCTGAGTGTCCTATGATATGAATGTTATTGTTTTAATAAGTGGCTGAGTTCCCTCAGTCTGCCTCTGTGGTCCATAACCTTTCTTGGGACTGCATCTCAGTTACAGCATTTTTAACGTTGGCCTGACTAGATTTTAGTTCTTTTATTTCTACGGTAAGGGATTCTCCAGTTTTCTTCTGTGCTCTTTTTCCAGCCCAGCTGCTATCTTTATAATCATTGTTTTAAACTCTAGTTAGACATCATGTATGTGTATTGATGAACCTCCTGGCTGTGAGTACGACCTCATGTTACTTTATGGAGGTGAATGTCTCCATCTCATTATTTTTTCCAGTAAAGAAAGAAGGAAGAAAAAAACAAACAAACAAGGAAAACAATAACAAATGACCTCCTAAAAAAAAAACAAAAACAAAACCCACCAGATTATTTTGGCCTGCTTGTTAAAAGATTCTAAATCCCAAAATAAGAAACACAATTAAAGTACCATGAAAGCAAAAATAAGAAATATATAAGGTACATACATAAAAATTAAAAGAAAGCAATTAATAAAAAAGAATCAAAGTAAAGAAATGAAAATAAAGCCCAAAGTACAAAGGAACCTAGACCCTACTTTCCAGGGAGAGCTGAAGCTCTGCAGCCTCTGTGGTCCAACCACTTGGTGGCAGCGAGTGGTCTGTGCGGGGTCTGGGGATGGGCCATGGGGCTCATTGTCCTGTGCATCTGCCTGGGAGATGCACCTGTGGAGTCAGAGGCGGGGTGGGCGTCAGTGCCTCTGGCCTCCAGTGGGCGGTGCTGTGGTGCTCTCTGATACTCCGCGCTGATGGGTGGGATGTGGGTGGGGACACTGAGTCCTCTGGCTCTGGGGCCAATTTTTAAATTCAGTTTTAAAAATATTAAACCTGGCACTTAGTTCTCGGCTTGGACAAACTTAATCTGAGTAAGGTTGGCTTCTCTGAAAATATAGGCAATTAGATATAGAAGCATGAAGACTTGGAAAGTGAAAGGGTAGGCAAGGTCTCACGGCTGAGGTTTTTTTCGGGGAATACCTTCGTTTAATTTATTCATCAGGCAGTATTCTGATGGCACACATGGAGACCTAATTCGAATCCCTTTTAGGGTGCTTCATGAAATGTAACTATCTGGCAGAAGAAAGACTACTTTGGTTGAATGTTTTATTGAGCTAAAGTGACTCTAATTCTAGATGAGCCTGAAGCTGTGACGTTAACGTGTTGTGGTCGTTTAAAGAACTCTGGACCAGAATCCAGTCTTGGCTTTGCGCCTTGCCATCCCTGTGACCCTGAGCAGTGTGCATTACTTCTCGTGTCTTCTTGGTTTCCTTATCTGTTAGTTGAGCGGATCAGTCTCCATACCGTTCATTAACTCTTTGTTTTTAATGACAATCACAGATTTGTCATTATTGGACCATCACTAATAAATATCACAAAAAGTGAATTCATTTCTCTTTCTCCCTCTCCCTCGTTTTTTGCATTTTTCCATTCTGGAACTTTGATTTGCTTCTCAGAATACTTAATTATTTGAACTGGGAAGGAGTTTCAGGTCATTTTCCATTCACATTCGTAACTTTTTATGACCTAATAAAGATCATTTCATAAATGAATTGCTGAGGACAGCTGAGCCGTCCAGTACCTTTTTTTAATTTAAATTTAAGTTTAAAAAAATTTTTAATTTAAATTCAATTTGTCAACATGTAGTATAATACCCAGTGTTCATCACATCACTTGCCCTCCTTAATGTCCGTCCCCCAGTTACACTATCCTCCCACCCACCTCCCCTTCCGCAATCCTTTGTTTCCCCGAGTTAGGAGTCTCTCATAGTTTATCTTCTGTGAGACCTAGGAAATTTAACAAAAATCCCCTACCCCAGGACAAGCAGAGCAGTACTGATTCCATTTTGTGCTACACCTGCCACCTGCTGTATGACCCCCACATAACCTGCTTATTGCTTAAGACACTGCCCCACCCTAGTCAAGCCGCTGGGCACACCCTAATCGGAAATCAGCTCATAACCATGTAACCCTGCTTTGTGCCCACCAAAACTGTGCATCAATTCTGAGCAAAGTAATAGGCCAGCTCAAATGGATACTATAGGGTAAGATGTAATTCAATCGGCCACTTGTGTGTGGAACGACATGACTGTGCAACTTTCTGCGTATCCCATGGGCCACTGGCCCCTATAAAGCTGCTACGCCTCTTAGTCTCGGGGTCCAAGTCCCTGCTCCGCTGTGTCGGGTACACTTGGACCCAAGCTCGAGCTTGTAAATAAACCCTTGTGTGTTTGCATCGGTGTCGGCTCCTCGGTGGTTTCTTGGATTAGCAATCTTGGGGACAACACTGCCTCTCTCAATTTTCTCCACTCAGTTTCCCTCCCCTCCCTTATGATCCTCTTCACTGTTTCCTACATTCGACATAAGAGTGAAACCGTATGATAATTCTTTCTCCACGTGGATTATTTTATTCAGCATAATACCCTCCAGTTCCATGTCCATGAAAATGGTAGGTACTCATCCTTGCAGATGGCTAAATAATAATACATTGTATATATAGACCACATCTTCTTTTTTTCTTAATTTTTTAAAAATTTTTTAAAAATTTTTATTTATGATAGTCACACACACACACACAGAGAGAGAGAGGCAGAGACATAGGCAGAGGGAGAAGCAGGCTCCATGCACCGGGAGCCCGACGTGGGATTCGATCCCGGGTCTCCAGGATCCTGCTCTGGGCCAAAGGCAGGCGCCAAACTGCTGCGCCACCCAGGGATCCCCAGACCACATCTTCTTTATCCATTCATCTGTTGAAGGACATCAAGGCTCCTTCCACAGTTTGGCTATTAACATTGCCGTTGTGAATATTGGGGTGCAAGTGTCCAGTCATTGCACTACATCTGTGTCTTTGGGGTAAATACCCAGCAGTGCAATTGATGGGTTGTAGTATAGCTCCATTTCCAGCTTTTTGAGGAACCTCCACACTGCTTTCCAGAGTCGCTGCACCAGTTCACATTCCCACCAACAATGCAAGAGTGTTCCACTTTCTCCACATCCTCTCCCACATTTGTTGTTTCCCGTCTTGTTAATTTCCCCCATTCTCACTGGTGTGAGGTGGTATCTCATTGTGGTTTTGATTTCTATCTCCCTGATGAAAAGTGATGTGGAGCAGTTTTTCATGTGCTTGCTTGCTCGCTCTGTGTAGGTCTTCTTTGGAGAAACAGCTGGCACCTTTAAGTTGGAGAACAGATGGCATCTCAAGGGGTGTTATTTCTTGTCATGGCCACATACCAGAAGGCTCTTGAGTATGTGTGTGTGTGCGTTTGCCTGTGCCTGTGAGGAGAGGTCGTTGGATAGAATTTGAAAGCAGATCCTCTGCATATTTATAGGTCTATATCTATTTCTCTCGCTTTCTGCACACATCTATTGCTAACCATTTTGTCTCTATCTCTATAGGGAGATCTATATATGGACGTATAGAGATTAGATATAGAAATATTTATTTTGCATATTTAAGTATAAATCTATAGTTCTGTTTATACATAATAATTATATTATCAGTAATACATTGAATAATAAATATATTAAGTGGAAACATAGATTTATGTTTATATGTTTGTTTATATAAACATCTATTCATGTTCCTGGGATCGATCTATCAGTAGATCTATCACTCTATCATCTACCTAGCTAGCTAGCTATATATTCCAGGAAGAGAAAAACCCAGATCGAACAGATGGGAATGTCCCCCTCCGGAATGTGTCATGCAAGAAGATAGGCAAAAATCTTCTGTACTTTCCTGATGTGCTGATGCAATTAACTCAGAGATGTACCTGTGATGTACTGTGGGCCAGGCGCCAGTGGTCAAGAGAGAATCCTTGAGACATTTTCCATGCAAGAAGGTGTTTTTATTAAAGTATGGGGACAGGACCCCTGGGCCTGAAGAGCTTCATCAGGATCATGAGGAGCCTGGTTATAAACTTTAAAGTTACCGTGTGCGGTGGGGACTCTAGAGATAAAAGAAGTTTCCAAAAGGATTTTCACAGGTGAAAGATTTACAGGATCCTGGAGGTCTGGCTATCAGCAAACAAATGTTGCTTTTGGCCTCTAGCAAAGCATTAACATTCAGGCAGCTGTGAATTCTTTGAAGAATGTCCCACTCTGTGGGTTTCAAGTATTTGTTTATGGACTGCAAGTTTGTTAGGAAATGTAATGGTAGGGATGCCTGGGTGGCTCAGTGGTTGAGCATCTGCCTTTGGCTCAGGGCATGATCCTGGGGTCCTAGGATGGGGTCCCACATTGGGCTACCTGCAGGGAGCCTGCTTCTCCCTTTGTCTCTGTCTCTGCCCCTCTTTCTTTCTCTCTCTCTCTCTCTCTCTCTCTCTCTCTCTCTCTCTGTGTGGTGTGTCTCTCATGAGTAAATAAACAAAATCTTTTTTTAAAAAAAAGCAGATGTAATTTTAATCTATATTTCTTTGGCCTTAGTTCCCCCTATCACCTGGGTCTTCTCTCCCTCCCTGCATCTCTTGGTTCGTTGGCCTTTGGTGGTGAAGAATCCAAAGGATATGAGGCAGGAGGAGAGTGAGATGGGATTAAGCCAATGAAGTAATTTCCCAGGGAGCTTGGGTAAGAGAAGTGCAGCAGGCGGAATGAAGTGAGAAAGTCAGGTTCTTGTCTCACGGAGTCGAAGAATGAATCTGGTGGGACAAAGAAGAGTAAGTAAAGCGACAGGAGTTTATTAAGCAAGGGATACCGAGAAAGCTCTCAGGAGTGGGAGGGGCCCAGGCTGGGTTGCCCACATGGGCCTCCCACTGACAGGTTTTTCATTTAGAACTGATCAGGGAGCTTGTGCCTTCTCATTCTTGGATGTCTTGGTTTGAGTAAGGACTAGTGATAACATCTTTACAGGTTATACTTCTTTTTAGAGTCTGGTTATTCTTTGTTGGGCACAGAGGAAGTCCTAAAAAGACCCTCTTACCCATACCTGGGACAGGGTGGTCTCGTTTGTTTCTTTATTTCTGGTTTCCTTACATCTCAGCATCCTTAGATCCTTTGTGAGCCTGATCTGTAGCCCCCTACCTATTTCTCCCTACCTAGACTCTCCTGTCCCTCAGTCAAGAACAGGAGAGATGTGGCTCTGAGAAAGGTGCACTAAGAAACATTGTCACAGTTTCACTGTGCCCTCCGCACGATTTGTGAGACCCAATTACTTCCAAACTCCTTTTTCCTCCTTTTTGTTTTGGATGGCAATGCTGCTCTGTGCCTGACCTACACAATCAATGACTCGGTAACAGTTCAACTCTGTGGAGAGAACCCAAGGGTCTGCTGGGGAAGGATGAAGGAGAACTGTGGACTTGCTTGTTTTGCCCTCAGAAACGAGCATTAAGACTGCAGGTAGTCCCTTGGGAATAGATCGAAACCCAGTGGGGACGGAGCCTGTCTCTGTACCTGCCATATAGAAGGCCAAATAGACTTCTTTTGGAAACAGATGGGTGATGAATAAATAGGAGAATCTGTGTATGCTGGGTCTGTTTCAGGTCACTGATTCATACTTAGGGAACTGGTTCTCTAAACAAGTCTGGGAAAACGTATCCTAAGTTATTTGAAAAGGAGTAGTAAGATAGATAAGGAGTTCAGAGTTGAGAAAAATATTAAAATCATGTGAGGAAAGTAGAGGTGTTGATCCCGGAAGTGGGTTTCTTGCAATTTACTCACTTACAGCTCGTATATTCAGAACAGAAAAAAGAAAGGGAAGGAACCGCATGTGCTCGAGGTCATCAATTTCATCTATAAAA
>NW_024570918.1:0-18199 GCF_018345385.1 Vulpes lagopus | reverse complement strand
CCGGAAGGGTTTGTGAAGAGCAGTGGAAGTGACAGATCCCCTAAAAGGGGTATCTGATCTCAACAGACTTGCAAACCCCCTTTTTTCAATGAGATGTAGCGGGGCCTAGTCCATCAAAGGTCGCAGACACTCCTAAAAGAAAAACCACTTCCGATTTCCCCCTTTGGATGTCCCCCACTCCTGCCTGCAGTACACCGGCCCAACACCTAGCCCGATGGTCCCGAAGTTTGGAGAGGTAAGTGGAAGCCCCGGGCCCACAAGACTAGGCATCCAAATAAAACCCACGTTTTCCTTATTTCCTTGTGAGCGGTTTTCATCCAAGGCCTACGGGAACTGGGAAACGCCTTTGCCGAAGAATTCTGGAAGTTGAGCTCACCCTCGGGCCCTCACAGTTGCACACTGCCTGCAGAAATAGTCTCCAACATCTGCCACCACAGGGGTTTGTCTGAAGCTTGTAGGACACAAGTGGAATAAGCAGACATGGAGGTGTCTCCAGCTGCAGTGGAGTGGTATTCTGGTATCTCCTGGCTTAGAACACTGTGAGGATCTCAGTGCCCGAGGAACGCAGCTAGTTGAAAGCTGGCTTGTAGGCGTGCTTCCTTGTGCGAGTTGAGTTCAGGGCAGGAGCCTCCGCATTCTGACTGCCCGTAGACGTAGGTCCCAGCATCCTTATGTTAGGTGCCGGAAGAGGTTGTGTGAAGAGCATGTGGAAGTGACAGGATTCTCCTCAGGTGTATCTGATCTCAATGCAGACATTGCAAACAGCCTTGTTCAATGAGAGTGTAGCTCGGTCCTAGCTCCCATCAAAGTGTCTAGCAGACATCTGCCTGCAAAGCATACACACTTCCGAGAGTTGGGCTTATGGACTGTCCCTCCCACATCCTGCCTGCACGTACACCGCGCTCCTAACAGGCCTAGCACCGATGCGTGACTGAAGTGTTGTGAGAGGTAAGTGGAAAGTCCCGGCCCACAAGACTAGTGCATCCAAGCTCAACCCAGCGATTTCCTAGTATTTCCTGTGTGAGCCACGTGCTACATCCTAAGTGCCATACGAGAGAAGCTAGCTGAACGCCTTGTCCGAAAGCAACTTCATTCGGAGAGTTGAGCTCACCCTCCGTCCCTCACAGTTGCACACGCCTGCAGAAAGAGTTTCCAACATCTGCACCACAGCCGTTTGTCAGAGGCTTGTGAGACGCAAGTGGAATAAGCAGACCTGGAGGGTGTCTCCAGCTGCATGTGGAGTGGTATTCTGGGTACCTCCTGGCTTAGAACACTGTTACCTTCTCAGGGCCCGAGGAACGCAGCTAGTTGAAAGCTCGCTTGTAGGCGTGCTTCCTTGTGCGAGCTGAGTTCAGGACAGGACCCTCCCGCATTCTGACTGCCCGTAGACGTAGGTCCCAGCATCGTTATGTTAGGTGCCGGAAGAGGTTGTGTGAAGAGCATGTAGAAGTGACAGGATTCTAATCAGGTGTATCTGATCTCAATGCAGACATTCCAAACGTCCTTGTTCAATGAGAGTGTAGCTCGGTCCTAGCTCCCATCAAAGTGTCTAGCAGACATCTGCCTGCAAAGCATACACACTTCCGAGATTTGAGCTTATGGACAGTCCCTCCCACATCCTGCCTGCACCTACACCGCGCTCCTAAGAGGCCTAGCCCCGATGCGTGCCTGAAGTGTTGTGAGAGGTAAGTGGAAAGTCCCGGCCCACAAGACTAGTGCATCCAAGCTCAACCCAGCGATTTCCTAGTATTTCCTGTGTAAGCCAGGTCTACATCCTAAGTGCCATACGAGAGAAGCTAGCTGAACGCCTTGTCTGAAAGCAACTTACTTCGGAGTGTTGAGCTCAGCCTCAGTCCCTCACAGTTGCACACTGCCTGCAGAAAGAGTTTCCAACATCTGCACCACAGCCGTTTGTCAGAGGCTTGTGAGACGCAAGTGGAATAAGGAGACCTGGAGGGTGTCTCCAGCTGCAGTGGAGTGGTATTCTGGGTACCTCCTGGCTTAGAACACTGTTACGTTCTCAGTGCCTGAGGAACGCAGCTAGGTGAAAGCTGGCTTGTAGGCGTGCTTCCTTCTGCGAGCTGAGTTCAGAGCAGGACCCTCCCGCATTCTGACTGCCCGTAGACGTAGGTCCCACCATCCTTATGTTAGGTGCCGCACGAGGTTGTGTGAAGAGCATGTGGAAGTGACAGGATTCTCCTCAAGTGTATCTGATCTCAATGCAGACATTGCAAACATCCATGTTCAATGAGAGTGTAGCTCGGTCGTAGCTCCCATCAAAGTGTCTAGCAGACATCTGCCTGCAAAGCATACACACTTCTGAGAGTTGGGCTTATGGACTGTCCGTCCCACATCCTGCCTGCACATACACCACCCTCCTAACAGGCCTAGCCCCAATGCGTGCCTGAAGTGTTGTGAGAGGTAAGTGGAAAGTCCCGGCCCACAAGACAAGTGCATCCAATCTCAACCCAGCGATTTCATAGTATTTCCTGTGTGAGCCAGGTGCTACATCCTAAGTGTCATACGAGAGAAGCTAGCTGAACGCCTTGTCCGAAAGCATCTTACTTCGGAGAGTTGAGCTCACCCTCAGTCCCTCAGAGTTGCAAACTGCCTGCACATCAGTTTCCAACATCTGCACCACAGCCCTTTGTCAGAGGCTTGTGAGACGGACGTGGAATAAGCAGACCTGGAGGGTGTCTCCAGCTGCAGTGGAGTGGTATACTAGGTACCTCCTGGCTTAGAACACTGTTACGTTCTCAGTGCCCGAGGAACGCAGCGAGTTGAATGCTGGCTTGTAGGCGTGCTTCCTTGTGCGAGCTGAGTTCAGGGCACGACCCTCCCGCATTCTGACAGCCCGTAGACGTAGGTCCCAGCATCCTTATGTTAGGTTCCGGAAGAGGCTGTGTGAAGGGCAAGTGGAAGTGACAGGATTCTCCTCAAGTATATCTGATCTCAATGCAGACATTGTAAACGTCCTTGTTCAATGAGAGTGTAGCTCGGTCCTAGCTCCCATCAAAGTGTCTAGCAGACATCTGCCTGCAAAGCATAGACACTTCCGAGATTGGGCTTATGGACTGTCCCTCCCACATCCCGCCTGCACGTACACCGTGCTCCTAACAGGCCTAGGCCCGATGCGTGCCTGAAGTGTTGTGAGAGGTAAGTGGAAAGTCCCGGCCCACAAGACTAGTGCATCCAAGCTCAATCTAGCGGTTTCCTAGTAATTCCTTTGTTAGCCAGGTGCTACATCCTAAGTGCCATACGAGAGAAGCTAGCTGAACGCCTTATCCACAAGGAGCTTACATCGGAGAGTTGAGCTGACCCTGAGTCCCTCACAGTTGAACACTGCCTGCAGAATGAGTTTCGAACATCTGCACCACAGCTGTTTCTCAGAGGCTTGTGAGACGCAAGTGGAATAAGCAGATCTGGAGGGTGTCTCCAGCTGCAGAAGAGTGCTACTCTGGGAACCCCATGGCTTACAATACTGCTACTTTCTCAGTTCCCACAGAACGCAGCTACTTGAAAGCTTGTTTGTAGGCATGCTTCCGTGTGCGAACTGAGGTCAGGGTAAGACAAAACTGCATCCTGACTGCACGTCGACTTAGTTCCCAGCATCCTTATGTTAGGCGCCGGAAGACGTTGTGTGAAAAGCATGTGGAAGTGACAGGACTGCTCAAGTGAATCTGAGTCCAATACAGACATTGCAAACGTCCTTGTTCAATGAGAGTGTAGCTCGGTACTACCACCCATCAATAAGTGTCTTCCAGACATCTGCCTGCAACGCATACACACTTCTGAGAGTTGAGCTTATGGACAGTCCCTCCCACATCCTGCCTGCAGGTACACCGCGGTCCTAAAAGGCCAAGCCCCGATGCGTGCCTGAAGTGTTGTGAGAGGTAAGTGGAAAGTCCCGGCCCACAAGACTAGTGCATCCAAGCTCAATCTAGCGGTTTCCTAGTATTTCCTGAGTGAGCCAGGTGCTACATCCTAAGTGCCATACGAGAGAAGCTAGCTGAACGCCTTGTCCAAAAGCAACTTACTTCGGAGTGTAGAGCTCACCCTCAGTCCCTTACAGTTGCACACGGCCTGCAGAAAGAGTTTCCAACATCTGCACCATAGCCAAGTCTCAGAGGCTTTGAGACGCAAGTGGAATAAACAGACCTGGATGGGGTCTCCATCTGCAGTGGAGTGGGTTCTGGGTACCTCCTGGCTTAGAACGCTGCTACGTTCTCAGTGCCCTAAGAACACAGCTAGTTGAAAGCAGGCTTGTAGGCAAGCTTCCTTGTGCGAGCTGAGGTCAGGACAGAAGCCGCAGTATTCTGCCTGCCCGTAGACGTAGGTCCCAGCATCCTTATGTTAGGCGCCGAAAGAGGTAGTGTGAAAAGCATGTGGAAGTGACAGGTCTCTCCTCAAGTGAATCTGAGTCCAATACAGACATTGCAAATGTCCTTGTTCAATGAGAGTGTAGCTAGGCCCTAGCACCCATCAATAAGTGTCTTCCAGACATCTGCCTGCAAAGCATACACACTTCCGAGAGTTGAGCTTATGGACTGTCCCTCCCACATTCTGCCTGCAGGTACACCGCGCTCCTAACAGGCCTAGCCCCGATGCCTGCCTGAAGTGTTGTGAGAGGTAAGTGGAAAGTCCTGGCCCACAACACTAGTGCATCCAAGCTCAATCTATCGGTTTTTTAGTATTTCTTATGTGACCCAGATGGTACATCCTAGGTGCCATACGAGAGAAGCTAGCTGAACGCCTTGTCCAAAAGCAAATTACTTCCGAGTGTTGAGCTGACCCTCTGTCCCTCACAGTTGCACACTGCCTGCAAAAAGAGTTTCCACCATCTGCACCAGAGCCGTTTGTCAGAGGCTTGTGAGACGCAAGTGAAAGAAGCAGACCTGGAGGGTGTCTCCAGCTGCAGTGGAGTGGTATTCTGGGTACTTCGTGGCTTAGAGAACTGCTACGTTCTCAGTGCCCTAGTTACGCAGCTAATTGAAAGCTGGCTTGTAGGCATGATTCCTTGTGCGAGCTGAGCTCAGGGCAGGACCCGCCCGCATCCTGCCTGCCCGTAGACAATGCTCCCAGCATCCTTATGTTACGCGCCAGAAGAGGTTGTGTGAAAAGCATGTGGAAGTGACAGGACTCTGCTCAAGTGAATCTGAGTCCAATACAGACATTGCAAACGTCCTTGTTCCATGAGAGTGTAGCTCGGTCCTAGATCCCACCAAAGTGTGTAGCAGACAATTGCCTGCAAATCATACACACTTCCGAGAGGTGAGCTTATGGAGTATCCCTCTCACATCGTGTCGGCAGGTACACCGCGCTCCTAACAGGCCTAGCACCGTTGCGTGACTGAAGTGTTGTGAGAGGTAAGTGGAAACACCCGGCCCACAAGACTAGTGCATCCAAGCTCAATCCAGCGAATTCCTAGTATTTCCTGTGTGAGCCAGGTGCTGCATCCTAAGTGCCATATGAGAGAAGGTAGCTGAACACCGTGTCCAAAAGCAACTTACGTCGGAGAGCTACGCTGACTCTCAGTCCCTCACAGTTGCACACTGCCTGCAGAATGAGTTTCGAACATCTGCACCAGAGCCGTTTCTCAGAGGCTTGTGAGACGCAAGTGGAATAAGCAGACCTGGATGGTGTTTCCAGCTGCAGTGGAGTGGTATTCTGGGTACATCCTGACTTAGAGTACTGCTATGTTCTCAGTGCCCTAAGAACGCAGCTAGTTGAAAGCTGGCTTGTAGGCATACTTCCTTGTGCGAGCTGACGTCACGGCAGGACCCTCCCGCATCCTGACTGCACGTCGACATAGGTCCCTGCATCCTTATGTTAGGCGCCGGAAGAGGTTGTGTGAAAAGCATGTGGAAGTGACAGGACTCTGCTCATGTGAATCTGAGTCCAATACAGACATTGCAATCGTCCTTGTTCAATGAGAGTGTAGCTCGGTCCTAGCACCCATCAATAAGGGTCTTCCCGTCATCTGCCTGCAAAGCATACACACTTCCAAGAGTTGAGCTATGGACTGTCCCTCCCACATCCTGCCTGCAGGTACACCGTGCTCCTAAAAGGCATAGCCCCGATGCGTGACTGAAGTGGTGTGAGAGGTAAGTGGAAACTCCCGGCCCACAAGACTAGTGCTTCCAAGCTCAATCCTGCGAATTCCTAGTATTTCCTGGGTGAGCCAGGTGCCGCATCCTAAGTTCCATACGAGAGAAGCTAGCTGAACGCCTTGTCCAAAAGCAACTTACTTCGGAGGGTTGAGCTCACCCTCAGTACCTCACAGTTGCAAACTGCCTGCAGAAAGAGTTTCCCACATCTGCACCAGAGACGTTTGTCAGAGGCTTGTCAGACGCAAGTGGAATAAGCAGACCTGAAGGGTGTCTCCAGTTGCATTGCAGTGGTATTCTGAATACCTCCTGGCTTAGAGTACTGCTACATTCTCAGTGCCCTATGAACTCAGCTAGTTGAAAGCTGGCTTGTAGGGGTGCTTCCTTCTGCGAGCTGAGTTCAGGGCAGGACCCTCCCGCATTATGACTGCCCGTAGACATTGGTACCAGCATCCTTATGTTAGCCGCCGGAAGAGGTTGTGGGAAGAGCATGTGGAAGTGACAGTTTTCTCCTCAAGTGTATCTGATCTCAATGCAGACATTGCAAACGTCCTTGTTCAATGAGAGTGTAGCTCGGTTCTAGCACCCATCAGTAAGTGTCTTCCCGACATCTGCCTGCAAAGCATACACAATTCCGAGAGTTGAGCTTATGGACTGTCCTCCCACAATCCTGCCTGCACGTACACCGCGCTCCTAACAGGCCTAGCCCCGATGCGTGCCTGAAGTGTTGTGAGAGGTAAGTGGAAAATTCCGGCCCTGAAGACTAGTGCATCCAAGCTCAATGCAGCGAATTCCTAGTATTTCCTGTGTGAGCCAGGTGCTGCATCCTAAGGGCCATAGGAGAGAAGTTAGCTGAACGCCTTGTCCAAAAGCAACTTCTTTCGGAGAGCTGCGCTGACTCTCAGTCCCTCACAGTTGCACACTGCCTTCAGAATGAGTTTCGAACATCTGCACCAGAGCCGTTTCTCAGAGGCTTGTGAGACGCAAGTGGAATAAGCAGACCTGGATGGTGTTTCCAGCTGCAGTGGAGTGGTAGTCTGGGTACCTCTTGGCTTAGAGTACTGCTACGTTCTCAGTGCCCTAAGAACGCAGCTAGTTGAAACCTGGCTTGTAGGCATGCTTCCTTGTGCGAGCTGAGGTCAGGGCAGGACTGGCCCGCATCCTGCCAGCCAGTAGACAAAGGTCCCAGCATCCTTATGTTAGACGTCGGAAGAGGTTGTGAAAAGCATGTGGAAGTGACAGGACTCTGCTCAGGTGAATCTGAGTCCAATACAGACATCGCAATCGTCCTTGTTCAATGAGAGTGTAGCTCGGTCCTAGCACCCATCAAAAAGTTTCTTCCAGACATCTGCCTGCAAAGCATACACACTTCCCAGAGTTGAGCTTATGGACTGTCCCTCCCACATCCTGCCTGCAGGTACACCGCGTCCCTAACAGGCCTAGCCCCGATGCGTGCCTGAAGTGTTGTGAGAGGTAAGTGGAAAGTCCTGGCCCTCAACACTAGTGCATTCAAGCTCAAACCAGTGAATTCCTAGTATTTCCTGTGTGAGCCAAGTGCTGCATGAAGGAGTGAGAAAAAAGTTGTGTGAAGGAAAGAGCCTAGATTCTAAGGGCACTGTGTAGAATAAGCTTGCCTTCCATACACCTGATCAAAATCTCGTTTGGGATTGGTTTATTTTATTAAGACAACTTCTAACACCATGTCTCAGGAGGTGGTAGCAGTGAAAACTAGGCCTTCTACTCTGACCTGTGCAGGAGAGTGGTGTCCCACCTCCACCCACCCCAGCCCCCCGCCCATGTCACAAGCCCAGTACATCATGCCATCTTACTTTGGCTCAGTATGTATTACATTGAGAAGACTGAGGAAATAGACTTCAAGAAAGGCCACTCTGCTTAGGCTATTTGATGCTCACTCTGATATGAGCTGATAAAGATTAGGCCTTCAGTTTGGTTATAACACAAATCAGAGAAGGGCAGAAATCACAGTGAATGATAGAATCAAGATTCATAGAAGTCTTGTCATAGCTGGAGCAATGGAAAATTCTAACAAGGGGAAATTTAATAGAGATAAACCAACTCTTCACACATGCCCTCTACGTAGCAGGTGAAGGGTCTTGCCTTAGTAGCTGATTGTTTGAAATGACTTAGGAGATTTAGTTCACAATATGCTGAAGCAATCTCACAGTGACTGTGACATAAACTTGTGAACTGGGGATGCCTGGTGGCTCAGCGGGTTTAGCACCTGCCTTCAGCCTGGGGCATGATCCTGGAGACCCAGGATCGAATCCCACGTTGGGCTCCCTGCGTGGAGCCTGCTTCTCCCTCTGCCTGTGTCTCTGCTTCTCTCTCTCTCTCTCTCTCTCTCTCTCTCTCTCTCTCGTCTCTCATGAATAAACAAATAAAATCTTTAAATAAATAAACTTGTGAACTGTAAAATATAAGACGAAGGACAGGGAGAAGGGGGTGGGAGGTTGATGGTATAGCATAATTCTATGGTGGTCAGCCTACCTCTGAAGAATGGAGACAGAAGTTGGAACCATACTGGTGAGCCAAATTTGGAAGACTTGGAATATTTTTTTCTGAAATAAAAAGATACTATATCTTGAAATATTTGAATGGTTGTGATATGAAAGAGATATCAGTAGACTTGCTTTGGGTGGAAGTTAAAGGAGAATAGGCTTTTGCTGACCTGAAAGTAGAACTTTAGAGGTTTAAAAGTTTTATAAGTTTAAAACTCTGAGCCTGGCGGCGGCGGCGGCGGACTGGGGAGGCGGCGGCCTGGCTCGGCCTGGCCTGGCCTGGCCTGTCAGGGCGCGGGCGGCGGCGGCTCCGGCACCATGTCTCTGCAGTACGGGGCGGAGGAGACGCCCCTGGCCGGCAGTTACGGCTCGGCTGACTCGTTCCCCAAGGACTTCGGCTACGGCGTGGAGGAGGAGGAAGAGGAGGCGGCGGCGGCGGGCGGCGGGGTCGGGGCGGGGGCCGGCGGCGGCTGTGGCCCGGGGGGCGCTGACAGCTCCAAGCCCAGGATCCTGCTCATGGGGCTGCGGCGCAGCGGCAAGTCCTCCATCCAGAAGGTGGTGTTTCATAAAATGTCACCCAACGAGACTCTCTTCTTGGAAAGTACCAACAAGATTTATAAAGATGACATTTCCAATAGCTCCTTTGTGAATTTCCAGATCTGGGATTTTCCTGGGCAAATGGACTTTTTTGACCCTACTTTTGACTACGAGATGATCTTCCGGGGAACAGGAGCACTGATATATGTCATTGATGCACAGGATGACTACATGGAGGCTTTAACAAGACTTCACATTACTGTTTCTAAAGCCTACAAAGTTAACCCAGACATGAATTTTGAGGTTTTTATTCACAAAGTTGATGGTCTGTCTGATGATCACAAAATAGAAACACAGAGGGACATTCATCAGAGGGCCAATGATGACCTTGCAGATGCTGGGCTAGAAAAACTCCACCTTAGCTTTTATCTGACTAGTATCTATGACCATTCGATATTTGAAGCCTTTAGTAAGGTGGTGCAGAAACTCATCCCACAACTGCCGACCTTGGAAAACCTATTAAATATCTTTATATCAAATTCAGGTATTGAAAAAGCTTTTCTCTTCGATGTTGTCAGCAAAATCTACATTGCAACAGACAGTTCCCCTGTGGATATGCAATCTTATGAACTTTGCTGTGACATGATTGATGTTGTAATTGATGTGTCTTGTATATATGGGTTAAAGGAAGATGGAAGTGGAAGTGCTTATGACAAAGAATCTATGGCAATTATCAAGCTGAATAATACAACTGTCCTTTATTTAAAGGAAGTGACTAAATTTTTGGCACTGGTCTGCATTCTTAGGGAAGAAAGTTTTGAACGAAAAGGTTTAATAGACTACAACTTCCACTGTTTCCGGAAAGCTATTCATGAGGTTTTTGAGGTGGGTGTGACCTCTCACAGGAGCTGTGGTCACCAGACAAGTGCCCCCAGCCTGAAATCGCTGACACACAATGGCACGCCGCGAAATGCCATCTAGCCTGAATTCCAGCTGTCAGGGCTCTGTGCCAGCTTACTCTTCACTCCAGGGTCAGATGCCACGTGCTACAGGACAGGGGAGCTGCCGCTTGTGGGAATCCTGGTGCCTGTCCCACTAGAGACAAGGGGTAGAGTTTCTCATTTGGATGAAGACCCCTTCAACCAGTGGTGTGCAACTGAAGCTACTATTTCTTTTTTTTTTTTTAGAAAAAAAAAAAAGGCAAAAAAGAATTCTAGAGACCACAGAACTCAGTGTGTCTTTCTCCTCTTTGGGGTCCTATTTTGAGTAGTTGGGATATTTTGGACCTGGTGATAACACCACTTACCCATCCTTGCCAGAGAATGTTGCTGTCAATTACCAGTTGGAAATAATAGAAAGAACTGAATTTTTATATGCTTCACTTAGGTTTTCATTTGAGTAGTCTCTAAAAATCCTGCCTTGCTTAAGTTCTAACACTGCCTCTCAGATTTCAATTTTGGACATTACACACCTAAGACGTTTTAAATGCATTTGCTTGCTAACTCAGAAGACATATGATCTGACCGCAGCAAAGGACATTCCTTGTATTTGTTACTGAAGAAACAAGAAAGTTTTATGCTGCATCAGTTTGAGAGCAAGGCTCAACAGTGGCTGCTGCATTAGTTCTCTTGAAGTGTTGAAGAAACTTTAAAACAGAAGAAGTTTGCACCTGTGTTTTGGGTACCAGATATCTGGGTTCCTTCTCCTCCATTAGATAAGTGATCATGATCAGTGTAACGATGGGAATTTTAAAAATTTGTTTTCCCCACAATTTCCTCCTCCTAGGGGAGATACTCATTATGTCATTGAAATACTTAGCTCATATCTCTTTAAACTTGGTACCAGCCGCTACATACCTTTTATTCTAAGCTATCTAGATTCTCTAAGAATTGCTGTTTTGTTGGCCATGAATGACCCTAATAAGGCACTGGTGGACTGTCCACTGGGAGTTGGAGAGAGCACATGGCACCACAACATGTGTCATTAAACATACTTTGTCTCCAGTATTCTGACACCGAGTGTCAACTGTGGTACTTTCTTCACCTAGGATATTAATTCATAATTATTTCTTTTTGTTGATGGTTGATACCCTGTCCATTGATTTAAAGTGACACATTATTTTTACTCGACATGCCCAGTAGTCCTGTATTCCAAAGCCACTGGACCACTTGAGTACATAAGTGCCGCTGTTTAATGAAATGTGTATATTCAGGTCTGTAAACCTAACAGTGTGACTTGCAGCGCTTCCTACAGATGATTTTGACTGTTGAGTATTTACATGGACCATGGGGATATCCAAAAGAAAATGCTTTTATATTTATAGATTATTTCACTGAACTATATAAAATGGGTATCAATAAATGTATTTACTCCAAAAAAATAAAAAAAAAAAAAAATAAAACTCTGAGCCTACTGGTAATGAAATAAGCTAATTCCAGAAGGTATATGCTGCTCATCATTAAGTGTTCAAATAGAGTGTAAAAGGAAATTCATGCATTAGAAGAGGTGTTGGACGAGATGACTTTTAGGCCTGCTTGTGGCCCTGCAAGTCCATGATTCTTTGATTCAGATATAATTTACTGGGACCTTCATTAAAACAAAATTTCCTTTGCTGCTCCATTATTAGGTGACAGAACTAATTTAATTCAATAAACATTAACTAAAACTTATAGTGTATAACATCTTATACTAAATTTGGGAAGTACAGACACAATCCCTAACTTTTTGGAGCTAAATTTGAGAAACTTACGAGCTGTATCACTGTAGAATAGAATAACTAGTGTGATAGAAGGGAGAAAGGAGGATTAGGGAAAGGAAAAAAGAAAGGCTCACCTAGGAAGGAATATTTGATGGGTTATATGTGAATGAAACCAATGTCAAGAAAACATGTTTGTATTAGAATTGGAAATTTAATTTATAGAGACACACTGGATACAGTGACATTCACCCCATATGCTTCAGCTCTTCTACTTCCATCTCAACTTTGACTCCTTATGACACTAAGGCCCCCAAAAATTCCTCAAGCACTGCGTTCATGAATTAGGTGTTCTGAACACAGAGATAGATTCCAGAATATTGGCAAACAATACTGGCTTTCTGCTACTTATTAAGGAAACATCAGATTCATTTTGTCCTAGAGTCTCTCAAGCAGTACATTTGACTAGCTGTTGATGAAGACTATTAAGATCTTTCTTTTGGAGAAATATTTCTTTTCTCAGTATTATCTCAAAGTTTCTGGAGAGATGTTTAAAATCTTTTTTCTAGTTTTGCTAGCTGTGAAATCATTGATCATTGTAGGGCATTGAGGAGGTCCGAGCTTGGTGTTTAGAGATCCAGACTTGGAGTATATCCATTCCATAGGAGTCCTCTTCCACTTTCTCAGTTTTGCATAACAGTAACTCTCTCCTTATTCATAATTCAAAAACAGTTATTAGGTGCTTTCTTGTTTCTAGGAATAAATAGCAAGATAAATGGACATAGCCCCTGACTTCTTACAAAGCCAGAGTATTGAAATCTATGTGGTATAGTAGTGAGTGTACATAAAGAGATTAGTACAATAGAGGTAATAAATGGAGTTATAAAGCAATAGGAAAATGAAGGATTATTCGGTAACTTATTTTCTAGCAATTGGGTAACCATTTGGAGAAAAATAAAATGAGATTCACTTTATGATATACTCCAAAAATAATTCTTTCAGAATTGTATAATTATATAATAATTTCTCAGAATGGAGAAAGGCTGCTAATTATTACATGGTTAAATAGATAAAATAATTATAAGAAAATATGGCCACACTTGATCACATAAATGTCAACACTTAAACAAAATTCAAATGGTAAACTTGGAAAGAATGTTTGCAAAAATATTTGCAATGTTTCCAAAATAAAAGATAGGGAAGATGATGCACAACTCTTTAGAATAAAATGAGCAGTGATGAAGGGAGATCACAAAATACACAATAATATCCAAAAATAAAACCTGTCCAATATCATTAACACTGGGAAATGCGGGAGAAAGTGAGTTTGTTATCTCTTATGAAGTCCTTTTGTTTTTGCATTTATTTTCATGGATAGTGCAATGAGTTGTCTCAGAATGGATGAGATTTGCATTTCCATATTATTTTCATGGGAGAAAAATTAATATATATTTCTTGGTGGGTGTTTGGTAGTATTTGTCAAGTCTTAAAATGTTCAAATTCTTGACTAATAATTCACTTCTTAGAATTTATAGAATTAAATGGTTGAGATGTTTAGGAATATCTATTTGCACTACAGCAAAGTATAGTAACAAAAAAGCTATAAACAATTTAAATATTCAACAATATAGGAAGTGTATATCAAATGATTTCAAAGTTGTACTAAAATCCTATTTTTAAAAAATATCATCTTTGCTTCCGTAGTGAAATGGCTTCTTCATATTTTTATGAAAGTCTCCTTACTCATTGCCCAATGAATCTCCTTACTCATTGCTCAAAGTTCATTGAACTTATAGCTGATAGCCCAGATAAATGCAATATTCATTCCTTGGTGCATTTCACAAGGATTGATTTCTGGTTTTCTATGTTACTGTTTTATTATTGTGTACAAAGTCATTGTTCTGGGACACCAGAGATATTGCAGTTGAAAAAAAGTTTTGACTTGGTGCAGCTTGCATTTTAGAGGATAAGACATAGTAAACAAATAATTCCAGGTAATCATATATTATGGAAAACAAATCATGACTAATAGGGTAGACAGAGTTTGGAGTTGTGTGATATTTTATATATAGTTTTCAGGGACAGTCTCTGTAACCTGACATTTGAACAGAGACTTGGAATGAATGTGGAAATGGGTCATGCTGATCTCTGAGTGATGAATTGTTTAATAGAAGTGACAGCACTTGCAAAGGTCCTAAGATAATAAGGAACCATGTGGAAACCAATGAAAGCAGAGTGGTATGAAATATGAAATAGTGGTCGAAAATGAGTATTGAGAGAAGTGAGGTGGGGATGAGGGTTGGATCTATAGGACTCTGTAATGCCATGCTAAGAGTTCTGGTGTTTTGGGAGTAGTGGAGTCTGGATTTTTGTTCTATTTTGTTTTTTTGAGTTGTATGGAAAAATCATCAGAGCATTTCACCAGATGAATGACTATAAATGGCCTATGCTTTCAAAGGAACATTCTGACTATTGTCTAGAAAATATTTTAGAAAGAGGCACAACTGGAACTAGGTAAATAATAGATTATTTCAGCAGCTCGGGCAAGACATAATGGTTCCTGGTAAAAGGCCAAAGGTGATGAGAAGTGGTTGAGTTTGGCATTTCTTTTGAGTTTTGCCAAGATTTAGGTAATAAATTAAATTTAAAGTGTGAACATAAACAGATGTCATAGATAATTCTACATGTAGCTTGAACAACTGGATGAGAGGATTGCTTTCATCAAAGTGCACAAGTTGTAAGACTAACATTTAGGATGTTTCAAAGTCAGTTAAGTCTGACTTATCAAGTAGATATCCATAGGGAGATTTTGAGTGGGGATTTGGATACTTAAGTCTGTAGTTAAGGAAGGAGGTCATTTTTGCAAACATATATTTGGAAAGTTGTCTAAAGATATATTAAATATTAAAATTAAATAAATAAAGCCATGAGACTAAGATCACTTGAGGAGTAAGTATAATGAAAAAGTGTATAGTCTAAGTCCCAAGTTAATCCAACATTCAGAGTTTAGATAAATTACAAAGATTCAGAAATGAAATTTTGGTCAGAAACTTGATCAGAGAGGCTGAGGGCTAACCAGATATATGAGATCTCACGTAGTCAAGTGAAGAAGATAGCTCATGACTGAGTGATCAAGTGTCATGGTTGATAGAGATAAAGATTCAGGAGTGACTATTGGATTTGACAACATGGCAGTCATCTGAGATTTGATAAAATCAATTAGGGGCAAGGTCTGGAAAAAAGCTCAACTAGAGAGAATGCAAACTGAGAGTACAGGCAGCAAGGAGAAACAACTATTTGGACAACTTTTGATAAATCAGTCAGTCAGTCATAGTGGCTAGAAGGGCATGTGGAAAATTTTTTGTTGTTGTTTTTGTGTGTGTGTGTGTGTGTTTAAATGAATATAAAATAGCATGTTCTATCCTAATGGAGTCATTCAGAAGAGAAAAATTGATGACTCAAAAGAAAGAGGGAGATAATCAAGCTTGGCATATTACCATCTACAATGGCAAAGTCACACTTTTATTTCTCTAAAAGAGGGGATCTTTTGAAAATTTTTGCATTTCATATCTCTAACATTCCAAGCAGAGAATCAGAGGCCCAGAGCTTTTATGCTCTGTCTTACCAATCAAGAATTTCCTGTTGAGATAAGCGCCACAGCAGTATCAACACTCTTAACTGTCTGCCTCTTACTTTCAAAAGTAACCACATCTATCCCTATTTTTACTTTCCATCATCTCTTTTCAGTAGAGTGTCTCTCCTTTTACCGAAGGTAATCCCTTTGTTTTGTGGATATATTCACAAAGGCTAACTCAAATTGTTTTCTATGTTTTTCAACCAAAGTAGCACTGATAAGGACACACTGAAGATGTATTTTATAATGGAAGAATGGTTGAATCTAAGCAAATTTCTTACAATGTATTATATGTGCTAGAGATAGTAAAATAATGATATCAAAATATGAAGAAATCATATATGTGCACATCCACCATTTATTTTTTTAATTTTTTTAATTTATTATTTATGATAGTCACAGAGAGAGAGAGAGAGAGAGGCAGAGATACAGGCAGAGGGAGAAGCAGGCTCCATGCACCGGGAGCCCGACGTGGGACTCGATCCCGAGTCTCCAGGATCGCGCCCTGGGCCAAAGGCAGGCGCCAAACCGCTGCGCCACCCAGGGATCCCACATCCACCATTTAAAACATAAAATCTGGGGGGATTCCTGGGTGGCTCAGTGGTTCAGTGCCTGCCTTTGGCCCAGAGCGTGATCCTGGAGTCACGTGTCAGGCTCCTGGCATGGAGCCTGCTTCTCCCTCTGCTCTCTCTCTCTCTCTCTCTCTCTCTCTCTCTCTCTCTGTCAATCATTAGTAAATAAATAAAATCTTTTAAAAAACAAATTAAATAAAATCTGTGCAAATATTATATGTCATTATTTTTGAAAAGTTATGTGTAATTCTTCAGACAGATTAGCTTTAGAAAGCAACGTTAGGGAGCACTGGATGGGTCAGTTGGTTAAGAGTCTGACTCAGTTTCAGCTCAGGTTATGATCCCAGGGATCATGAAATAGAACCCTACATGAAGCTCTTTGATGGTCTCTACGTTCAGTGGGGAGTCAGCTTGAGATTTTTTTCCCTCTCTCTTCCTCCCTCTACTCTCTCTCTCTCTCCCCAAAACATAAATAAAAAAATCTTTGAGGAAAAGAAAGCAATGTTAGATTATAGGAAAAACTTAACAGTTTTTTTCATTGGCACAGAGTATTTAATGAAAAAGGACTATAATTTGAGAAATATACTTAGTGGAATAAATATGTTTTCTTCATTATCTGATTTTGATTTTACCCTTAACAGTCTTCTAATTCCATTACAGATTCTATGTTAATAAAGAATGGAAATAGCTATCTACTGGTCACTTAATGTTATAGAATCTTCCTAGGAGGGAAAAGTACACTTTCCAATAGGGCTTAAAATCATGCCACTGAATGCTGTGAGAGCTCCATGAATACTTTATGATAATTCAAGAGGCCACATGTCTAAATCCACAGTCATTGATACCTTTTGTCTTGCATATCAAAGAGTGGCAATATGGACAACTTTGGATACTGAACTGATGCTAGGGATTGTTTGTTTTAATTCAGAGTTGGAGTATCTTGGCATGAAGTGCTGAGAGCAGCCTATGAATATGAATAAGGAATTGGAAAATTTGGGTTCTAGATCTAGTTTCGTTTTTTTGCCTTAAATTTATATAGTTATATATCTCTTAACATACTAAGAGATGATAAGAAATGCAATAAAATGCTAAAGTAAAACCCAAAGGTGCATTTTTTAAGCTAAAAATATTCCAGTGTTAAAATACTTATGCCATTGTATAATCCATCAACCTTTATATATTCAGTTTTAAAGTCTATAAATGCCATGGACTTGTGGGGATCAAATAAGATAATAAATATGTAATCTCTTTGAAAACTCTAAAGCATTATGGAAATGTGAGGTATTGTACTTCTGGTTATTTTTTTTTATTTCAAGTTTTTCCTTAAATTCTAGTTAGTTAACATATTTGGTAAAATTGGTTTTAGATGTAGAATTTAGTGATTCATCGCTTACATACAATACACAGTGCTCATCACAAGTGCCCTCCTTAATACCCATCACTCATTTAGCCCATCCCCTGTGCACCTCCCTCCATCAACCCTCAGTTTGCTCTCTATAGTCAAGAATCTCTTAGGAAGAGGAATCCTCTCACACTGTGGTGGGAATGCAAACTGGTGCAGCTACTCTTGAAAACAGTACTGAGGTTCCTCAAGAAGTTACAAGTAGAGCTATCCTGTGGCCCACCAATTGTACTACTAGGTATTTATCCAAAGGATACAAAACTAGTGATTCAAAGGGGCACATGCACCCCAATTTTTTTTCCAATTTTTATAGCATCAATGTCCACAATAGCAAAGTATAGAAGGAGCCAAATGTTCATCTACAGATAATGGATAAAGAAGATGTGAGATAGATTGAAAGATCAATCGTTCCATGTCATGGAATATTACTCAGCTATAAAAAAAGAATGAAATCTTGCCATTTGCAGTAACATGGAGGTAAGTAGAGGGTATTATGCTAAGTGAAATAAGTCAGAAAAAGATAAATACCATACAATTTCACACATGTAGGATTTAAGAAACAAAACAGATAAACATAGAAGAGAAGGAAAAATAAAATAAGGTAAAAACAGAGAGGAAAGCAAAACCATAAGGGACTCTTAAGTATAAGGAACAAATTGAGGATTTCTGAGGCGTGGGGGGGTGAGGAGATGGGATAATTGGGTGATGGGCATTAAGGAAGACATGTGATGTA
>NW_024570917.1:0-15012 GCF_018345385.1 Vulpes lagopus | reverse complement strand
TGTGAGATTTTTCTTATTCTGAAACTTATGCACGGTGTGGTGAGCTAGATAATTCTTTTCTTACAAGGGCTTTTCTGAAGGGCATTGTTAGAGACACAGTGGAATTCTTAGCATGGGAATGCCAGGTCCAGTCCTCACCTGTGAAAGGAGAGGAGGTCCTCAGGGAGAGGGTGTGGTGGGTGTGACACTGCTGGGGAGAACATGCACCCAATAATCCAGTGCTTCCAATACCACCCAGAGGTATTTTGAGACAATTTCCAAGAGCAAAGGTAGTTTCCTCAGAATTTCCTAGAAGGGCTGTGGAGTCTTATTCATGCTGTTAAGAAGGACTTTTCCAAATAAGTTGAACACCACCCTCATCTCCAACCCTGCCTTCCTGGTGGTGCCGTGAATGTCCTTTAACCTACTAATCATCCTAATGAGCTTGGTTTATATAATGTTAATAGTGGTGCTAGCATAAATAAAAAATAACACTACAACCACCACGACAAAACAAACACAACTAATGATAGAGTGACCGTAGAAAACAGCATAGGCAGGATTTGTGCTGCAGGACTTCTCATTGCCTTAATATTGTTACTGAGAATTGTAGATCTCGGTGAGGGGAGTAGCAGTTCTCAAAAGGTATTTGGTCCATGGTCGTCACTCCCTTCCTTCCTTCTTTTCATCCAAAAAATGATCTCCTTTTGGAAACCCACTTTAGAGCTGTCCTTGTGGATTTCCCCATCCCTCCCCCCGGTTTCCTTCAGCCCAGAAAGTATGAATAGTCTTCATGGATAGCTACTGTGGAGATTAATTTTTCCCTGAGCAGTCGGATAAGGACACCTTGGGGCTTTTTCCACAAGGGGAGTATGTTGCAGAAGGGCTGTGAGGCGGATGTGCAGGCATGCTTGGTAGCCCTTCTCTCTGGGGCTGAGACCTGGAAGCGAGCAACACGCTCTGCTCCCTGCCTGTGCTGGGCTGCACAGCATGTGCCATTGCAGATAAGCCAGATCACCCCCAATCTGTCTAGGGGAAGGATGATGACATAGGTGATCCCTTCAAGCTACCTGGCTGCCCTGGAGCCCTCCCCTGCCAGTGAGGTCCCATGTCACGCAGCATCACTGACCTCTCCTGCAGCGTCCTTCTCCCTTCTCCTTGCTTGGCTGTGGAATGGGGTAAAAAGAAGCATTTGCCAATAGTTGGAGACAGATATTCCAGACTTTACACTTGACCACCCAACAACTCAAGTATCTTCTCGTCATCCAGGACAAGCCCGTCCATACTCTGGAAGGCAGTTACTGCCTTGAAAGTCATTTCTTATCCTTAGGGAAAATGTTCCATTCACCTTGAGTCCCTGTCCGTGAAGGATCACAGAAACCTGCTGGGCCTGTTTTAGGGTTGGGTCCTATTTTTTTTGGGACGATGGGATGAGACAAGTTGGCTTATTCCCTAAACCAGAGCAGAAATGGGAGAGTCCCAGGCCCTATTGAGGGGCTTTATTTTAATCTGTTGGGACTCAAGACAAAAATTGTCACTTGAAGAAAGTATTATGCTGCTTAAAAAAAAAATGATTTCCCAAGTACAAAGCAGAGATCGATGTGTCATTAGTTTGTCTTTTCCAAGGTAACAAATGTTTCAGTAGAGCAGCAACTTGTCAAGATCTTCGGGTTCATAAGATTCCTTAGCTTTAGGGCCCTTGCAGCCGGGAGGTTAGAGTCTGGGTGCCACCTTCTACCAGCTATATCAGCTTGCCACATGCCTCCCAACTCTTCCCACTTATGCCGATATGCCGTCAACCATCGTGAACTGAGGGTTTTTACTAAATTGCCAGTACTGTGTTGGGCACTGGCATTCATTATCTCATTCTTCCTTAACTTAGGCAATGCCATGAGGCACAGCTATGACCAACCAGTTCCAGAACACACAGAGCCCCCCAGCACCTCAGTGAGGAGGATGTCCAGTGCTCCTGGCACCATAACATCTGACATGGTGCGCTTTGTTGCTGGGCATGAGCTTAAGGCTTTAAAAAATCAGATAAAATTCCCTTAACGTGAAATTAATCATCCTAAATTGAATGATGTTGTGCAAACCACCTCTTCGGATTGCAAGAACAATTTTACCACTCCAGAAGGAAACTCTGTGCCCATTAGAAGTCACTGCTCATGTCCCCCAGCATCCCACCTCCAGTTCCTGGCAACACACCAGTCTGTGTTTTTGTCCCCTGGTTTTACCTTCTGAAAACTCCAAATACCTTAGCTCATAGATGCACACGGTCTTTGTGATTTCTTCTTCCACTCAGTGCGACGATTTCATGTTTATCCTGTTTTGTCCGAGTCCTTCATTTCTTTTTATTGGCGGTTAATATTCTAACTGCTTTGATGAGCACATTTGGTGGGCCATTCCCTCTGGCACTGCGCATGGTGGAGTGTTCTCTACCTTTGAGTTATTGTGGATGATACTGCTGGTCAGTGTCGTGCTTGAGTCCCTGCTCACAATTCTTTGGGCCTGTATACCTAGAGGGGAAATGCTGAGCTTTGGATTTTTAGGAACAGTGAATCATTAACCCTACACAAACACCCTGAAGTAGGTGCGATGGGGGAAACATAGGCACCGTGTTGGAACCACCTACCTCACATCAAACAGCATCCATGCAGCAGAACCCAGAATGTCCTGACCCTCAAAAGCCCAGAGAGAGCCCTCCTGTTTCCCTGTCCTCTGCCATATAGGGCCTGGAAGGCCGAGAGACATGCCTTCCCCACTTTGTAGGAATGCTCCAGGGCTCAGCGTGGAGCCCTGGAGTACCTCCTTGGAATGTTTTTCTTTGCTCACATGCCAGTTCAGCCCCCATTCCTCTGAGCTGGATGAGGCCTAGGCACTGTTTTTTTTTTTTTGTTGTTTTTTTTTTCATAGATTTTATTTATTTATTCATGAGAGACAGAAGGCAGAGCCATAGGGAGAGGGATAAAAGCAGGCTCCCTTTTGGGAAACGGATCGAGACTCGATCCCATGACCCCCGGAATCACGGCCTGAGCTGAAAGCAAATGCTCAATCACCAAGCTGCCCAGGCACCCCGTAGGCACTGTTTCTAAAAATCACTAGGACTGAGCTATGCGAAGGACAGGTAAGTTGAAGAGGGGGTGATGGCACCATGAATGTTGCAGCCCGCAGAGGCCTGCCTGAGAAGGTGGATTTCAGAGGCTCCCTGATACTTATCCCTGTGCTCGAGTGGGAGTGTTTTCTTTGAGGTAGTGGTGGACCTTGCTACTGCTCCACAGAGGAACCTCCTCACTTACTCTAGACCATACTGACCCAAACACAGCCCCAGAACCCAGAAGAAGCACACCTTCGAGGTGGGAGCCTGCCTCACGCTGAGACTTCACCCCCTTCACTCCATCACACCCTTGGCGCAGGCCACAGCCAATGGCTGGGGTTGCTGAGACAGAGGAAGTCGATGTAGTCCATGATTAGGAGATGAAGGGGAAGACTATGAGGACCAACACGCTGTCCTCAAGAGCAAGAAATACCTGACAGCCTGAGATCTGGGGAGTACGAGGGGAAGGGGGAAGATATAAGAATGAAAGAGAAGACCAAAATGCACAGCAGTTGGGGCCGTCACGGCAGGGGGCCACCGATCACCACTGCTTCGGTAGCCTCCTGACGGTGCATGTGCGGTAACAGATGCCCAGTTGCCGATTATGTCCATCTAAGAAAAGGGCAAAGGGTAATTTCCATGGTCTGTCAAAGCTCGAGAAAGAGGAGACATTTCTATCTAAAATTATTAAAATTTTTCTAAAGGGCATTGGCAACTCAGAGGGTAAGCTCTGGCTCTCGCGTTGCCTCTACCATTGGCTGCCCTTGAACGGGTGCAGTGAAAGGGGGGATTGTTACCCAGGCCAGTGAACGAGATCCTGTGCCAACATCTGGGCTGCTGTCCCCTTTGTCTCCTCCACCGATGGCGTGCAGCCACTGGAAGGTCCCAAGCCCCCCTGTAATATGTGAACGTCCTCGCCTGCTGTCACGAGTCCTGCCCCGAGGTCGGGGCCCCGTGTGGCCCCTCTACAAGCATGCGGTCCCCACAGCAGCAAAGACAGCTCTGTTCTTTGACCCCCTTGACTACAACGGCCCCCGTCTCCTCTCACGATTTGTTGAGCAAACTGTCCCTAGGCTAAATCTGAATTCTTTCTTTTTAAAAATTATCCGGTTGGGGGGGGGCCCAGTTTTTGGCTTTGTAAATACATTTGTTGGGATAATTTGTCACCTGGGAGGGAGGCTCACCACACAATGGGAAAGTTTGCCATAAGCTTCCTACAGTCAGTCAAGGATGAGGAGGGAAGCACGAGTCTCTCCCCCTAATCCCTTCTTAAGAACTGGGGCTACTTGGCATACTTTTTCTTTTGATCCACAGTTTCCTCAACCCCCTTGCTCCCCTTCTTTGTGCAGGTACCTCCCCAGGTACACCCATCCACACCTGAGGTTCTTGGGAAAGACCATCTTGGTAATTCTTTTGTATGTGTGTGTGACTTAAAAAACAGCAGTTATTATCTCACAAACCATTTTGAAGGCCAGAAGCAGCTTCACTATCCTACTGGTAGCCGCGAGTCCGCCTGGCCAAAGGGCTTGGACTTCTCTCGTCAAAGGTATAGCAGCCATCCGAATCATTGGTCATAGAGCTAGATTGATGAATTGGTCTTTTAGGAAAGAAAGCATTAGTAAGAATGTTGGTTTCTGTTGTCTGAATAAGGAGATCCATACAGGAAGCTTTGCATATTCCAGAAGAAAAACAAGAGGAGACATAACCTGAGGGGGGAATCCTGAACAGAGAACAGGAAAGTGTGGGTGAATTGAAGGGCAAGTAGCAGCTGTATTTGACCCTGGTGACCACTAAATTTCCAGGCGTTTGAGGCAATTGTGTAGCACAAAGCAGTTGGGTTTTTGCACGTGGCCAACTAGGGTAGACATGATGGTTGCCACCAGCCAGTCCTGGGAGGACAGCAGAGAGCCCCGTGGTAGGTGTTGCATTGGCGGTGGTCAGGAGAGCCTGGTGGTGCTTCAGGTGGTGGTACCACAAGCAGTCACTAGAACATGAGCCCACCACAAGGGCAAGGAGCCTGTTTTGCTCGATGATGTGTCCCACAACACCCAAAATGCTGAAGCCTCAGTGGCACACAGGAAGCGCTCCATAAATATTGATAAATGATATTAAACCTTGATGTCTGAAGCACAGAAGCATCTCATAATCCTGTTTTCTGGATTATTTATTTCAAGCTGAGTAGAAGGCTGTGTGTGTGTGTGTGTGTGTGTGTGTGTGTGTGTGTGTGTGGTATGTATAAAATCATCTTCTCCGTGTAAGAATGACACCTGTTTTTTACTAAAAGTGGTCATCAAGTTTTCATGAAATTGCTGAGGTCTAATGACCTGGTGTTGGGTATGTGTGGACAAACGCGATTGATAGAGTAACACTGATTTGGCTTGCTCCTCCTTATGGGAGTCTGACACTCTTGGGACATGAACTCTGTTCATCCTTATGTGGAACCAGCCCAGGGTCATCCATCATCTGAATTATTAACACATTATTATAGCCAAGGAGATGATTTCTGCTCCTTAAATGGCCTCTGAAGGATGGACCCCGCCTGAGACCCCAGCTCTCCCCCTCATTGACCTGGAAGGTACGCCACTGCAGCCTGGAGTGCATTCTTTGGGCCCAGCACACTCATACATGGAGCAATCTGGGCGCCCCCAGGCCCTCACTTGAGGAAGAACGGAGGCTGTCAGCCCCCTGCACCCACCATCATCCTCATGTCTAAAAATTCTTATGAATTCACTGCATTAGACTTTTTAAATAGGTGAATCCACATAAACATAAATTAGCCAGCGTGAAGTATACACCTCAGTGGCCTTTAGTGCTCCCACGAGCCCACTTCTGATGTCACGCCCCACACTCACATCACCTCCAAGGCCACAGATGCACCCTGTCCCCGCTCCCCCAGCCCCCTGACAATCTCTCACCTGCTTTGGGTCTCTATGACTTGCCTCCATCTGTGATGTTTTGTGTAGGTCAGTCCTCACAGTTGAGGCCCTTTTTAGTGGGCTTTGTCCTTTAGTGTTGTGTTTATTCGAGGTTAGTGGTATGTTGTAGCCTGAGTCAGTATAATTCGTCCTATTTTGTAGAAGATTCATGTCAGACTATAGAGTTTGCCGACGCACACCGCTCCATGAGGGTAGCACCCTCGCTCTCTTCCCCAGACTTCGGCAGTTCCTGTTTAAGGTGGCCCTGGCTGGGGAACAAACCCCGCCTGTCCCTCTCCTCCTGAGTCCACATCTCCACTCTTGCCCTTGACCTGACCAAGGCCACGGGACAAAGCACACACCTTTAGCGTGGCCTTGCCCCGACCAGTCCCAACCCCGTCTAGCTCCCTAGATTTCATCACCCCGCTGTTTTCCCTTGTGTGTACCAAGCTGTAGCCAGGGCTCACTTCCCACCATACACCCCATATACGGTCTTCGCACTTGCCCCCCAGATTCCCCCTCCATCTCCTTGGCCGCAGCAATACCGACTCGTTTCTCAAGAGTCAACTTGGAGCAAAATCAGTGATTGACCTTATCTCCCCATGGGAGAGGTCAGCATCCCCCTTGTAGCACTTTTGTCTCCTGTGCTCACCATTCCCCCCCCCCCAATCCCCACGACTCTGGAGAACAGTGCACAAGAGCCATGTCTGTGATTGTTTTGTTGAAAAGTTGTAGTGATCCAGTGAGTAAACAAACAACATTCCCTCACACTAATACCCATTGCTTCTCTTGATAGCTTTCTGTGTATATGTCACATTGTCAATGACATGTGCTCCTGTCTCTGCAGAAGTGGTTTGGGGTCTGCTTGATCCTCTGCAAATGGCATCAACTCCACACCTACCCTCCAAACTTCAGGATCTAACTCATCTAGGCATGATAATGGATGGATTTTGAACCCCCTGACTCTTTGAGTAAAAATGGCGGTTGAGAAAATGACCCTGTTGGATAACACATTAGCCGTGCTTTTCAATCAGACATAGAAGAAAACAAACATGTGGCCTGTGTTCCCGAGAGGAGATAGCTAAGAGGAGTGTAGTGTGGCTCATCCTACATTCAGTGAGAGCAGCATTGAAAAAAGAAAGACATGGTTGTTAAGGCTCACCTATTTGCAGAGACATGTATAAACCCCGATCCTTGCTGGCAGTCCCCGTGAGTCACTTCTTAACACTTTAGATTACTCGATGTCCGTGTATTCGGGAATCAAGCCTGGAGCCCCAGCAATTCCACCGTTAATCCAGTTGGAATCCATGCATCACAGCCTGTGTATCAAGCTCTCCATAATCAGTATCTAACCAGTCCTTCTGCTCATCCCCCTCAACCTCTGTCTTTCCACCTGATAAACAACAGCTATTCTCAATCACCCTTCAAAAAATCCATCTCAAACATCTGAACTTTTCCAAGTTATCTTGATGACCCTATAGCTGAGTTTAGTTCACTCTCCCTGGCTTCCCATGGTCCACTCTGCAGATTCCATACACACATAAATTCTGATAATTAATAGGCATTACCTGATTCCTTTCCACCGATCAAACTGAGAGGTCCTTAAAGGGCATGGATTCTGGGACTATGCTTTTCTGGAGCAAAATTCTTGACAATGCGAATGAGAAGTATCTGTGTGGGTCTGTACCTCTTGGTAGAAGAGGGAAGGGTAGTAAAAACTCAAGAGAGGAAAGATCTTTGGATTCAAACTGGCGGATTTCCAGAATCCTAGGCATTCACATATCTCTGTTGGGACCCATAGCTATTACCCTAATTTTTGAAACTGTAAACAACAGGAAGCATGAGAAAAGAATCTTTGGGGTTGTTATTGGATTTTGTTTTTCAGTAAACAACATACATATTTGATTTGACAATAACCATTATATGGCTTGGTCTGGAATGCTGGTGGAAACAGAAACCCGGGGTCTTTTGTAAGAAAAAAGGGGCCATTGAGACTCATAAAACCATGAGCAGGGTCCGCAGATTCACTGTACGGGTTGGATTGGCACTGTACAACTAGCACTCATTCCTATCTGTCTGTCCTAGCTGTATCAGATGTTAAAATTAATTTGCACTCCTCACCTCTACACATTGTGTAATAAGTAGATTGTTTTCTGTTCTAGGCAGGATTTTAAAAGTGTGGAATGCCTTGTGGGTATGACTTATGCAGTTGTAAATCTGTGTCACATATGCACACATGGGGACTTGACTAGGAGGCTTGCTCACCTTCATGCCCAGAACCACCACTTAGAAAGTCCTTGGCCATCCCAGCATCCATAAAACCATCATACCCATTCATCTTTGTTGTAAAGCCAGTGGCAAAGCCAAGGCACCCATGGGTTAGGGGCTGCAGAGCCTGAGTGGGGATCAAGGCATTCTGAAGTCCACATTCCCAGAACTTTGCCTTCCACCTGTCTTGCTGACATACTGACCTGTCTTTCCCCTCTCTGCCTTGGGAATAGTTTTGGGGCTTTTTGTTTTTTTAGATTTTTTTAAGAGCAGATTATAGGCTTTCATAGCAAAATTTAGGGGAAGGCACACATACTCCACATATAGCCCCTGCCCCCACACACTGTGCATAGTAATAGCAGTCCCTGAGCAAGCATCTTCACCAGAAGTACCTTTGGTACAGTTGGTGAACTACTACTACCATTGATCTCTCTCAACAACAACAACTGAGGGGGGGGGGGGGGGGGGGGGGATTTTAAAAGGAAAAAAAGAAAATGAGAGAATCAATGGTAAGTCCCTGTAGGTTCACCAACTGTACCAAAGGTAACATTCTGGTGAAGATTCTGCTAGGGACTGCTATGCAAGTGTGGAGGGCAGGGGCTATATGGGAGTACTTGTGTGCCTTCCCTAAATTTTGCTAGGAAAAAAAACCTAAAACTGCTCCTTAAAAAAAAACTAAAAAAACAAAAAGCCCAAACTATTCCCCTTGTGGGGGGGGGGGGGGGGGGGGGGGGGGGGAGGCAGAGAGGGGAAAGACAGGCTCAGTCATGACAGCAAGCCAGGTGGAAGAGCAAAGTTCTGGAAAGTGGACTCAGAATGCCTTGATCCCCACTAGGCTCTGCAGCCCCCTCACCCCTGGGTGCCTGGCTTTTGCCACTGGGTTTACACAATTGATGGGTATATGTCCTACCATGGAAGCTGGAAACCAAGGACTTTCTAATGGTGGTTCTGGCATGAAGTGAAGCAAAGCCTCCTAGTCAAGCCCATGTGTGCATAGTCCACAGATTAAACCACTGCATCATCCTACCCACAGCATTCCACCTTTTGAAAAGCCTCCTAAACAAAAACAAATCTTCTTATGGAATCATGAGAAATAGTGAAGAATAATATTCAACATCTGATACAGCACAGACAGACAGATAGAATGATCAAGTTGTACAGACCTACTCGAACCGGTCCAGTGCATTCTCAGGGACCCCGCGCAGGGGGTGAATGAGTCCACAATGCCCCTTTTTTCATAAACAAAGACCCCTGTTTCTTCCACCAGTCATCCAACCACGCCATATAACAGATATTGTCAAATCAAATCATGTATGTTGTACGTGAAAAACAAAATCCAATAACCAACCCCAAAGATCTATTCTCATGCTTGCCCTGTTGTTTACATTTCAAAATTAGTAATAGGCTCAGTCCCACAGATATATAATGCCTAGGATTCTGGAAATCCCAGATATGAATCCAAAGTATCTTTGCCTCTCTTGATTTTTCTACTACCCATCCCAATCCTACCCAGTTTCCAGACCCACACAGATACCTTCTCATCGCTTGTCAAAATTTGCTCCAAGAAAAAGCTTAGTCCACAATCCCTGCCCTTAAGGACCTCCATGATCGGAAATCAACTTGCCCTATTAATTATCAAATTTTGTGTGGATTATCTGCAGATGTGGGAACCATGGACCCAGGAGAGGGTGAACTAACTCAAGCTATAGGGTCATTCCAAGAAAAACATTGAGAGTTACAATGTGTGAGATGGATTGTTGAGGTAATTGGAGAATACAGTTATTTTAAATGATCTGTGGAAAGACAGAGTTGAGGGGGGGATGAGTCAGAAAGACTGGTTAGAAATCCTGATTAAGAGAGCCTTAACCCAGGCTGTGCTGCCAGATTCCTGAAACCTGATAACTGAGGAAAGCGGGGCGTTCACAGGCTTTGATTTCCTCCGATACACGAGACATCGAGTAATCTAAAGTGAAAGAAGTACTCACGGGACTGCCACAAGATCGGTTGCTACAAGTCTCTGCAAACTAGGTGAGCCTTAAACCAACCATTCGTTAGCTATTTTCAACTGCTCACACTGAATGAAGGAAGAGCCACAATACACGCCCTCGTACTATCTCCCTCTCTAGGAACAGGCCACATTGTGTTTCCTGCTATGTCTGTGATAACACGGCTAAATTGTTTATCCAACAAGGTCCATTTCTACCGCCATTTACTCAAGATCAGTGTTTTCCAAAATCCCATCCCTGATCAACCGTCGAGATAGATCATGAAGTTGGAGTAAGTGTGATGGAGCATTTGCAGAGATCCAGAGCAGACCCCAAACAACTTCTGCAGAGACAGGACACATGTCAATGACAATGTACAAATCACAGAACTTTCAAGAGAAGCAATGGGTCTTATGTTAGAATGATGTTTGTGTTTACATCACTATCACTCCCCTTTATTCAACAAACACTCACAGAACCCAGGGCTCGGTGCTCTGTCTCCCAAGAGATCGTGGGGGAATTGGGGGGGCATGGTGAGCACAGGAAGACAAAGGGCTACAAGGGCTGCTGACCTCCACATGGGGAAAAGGACAATCACTGAATTGCTCCAAGTTGACTCTGAGAAACGAGTCGGAATTTGCTGGGCCAAGGAGAGGAGGGGGATCGGCAAGAAGACCGTATATGGGAATGGTGGGATGAGCCTGCCTACAGCTTGGTGACACACTAGGGAAACACTGGTGATGAATCTAGAGACTAGACAGGGTGACAGCTGGAAGCCACGCTATAGGGGGTGTCGTGTTTCCTGCCGTGGTCCAGTCAAGGCAGCTGGTGATGTGGACACAGAGAGGGACAGGCGGGGTTTGTTCCCCAGCCGAGTGCCACCTTAACTGACAGCGAAGTCTGGGGGAAGAAGCTGAGGGCTGCTACCTCATGGACGGAGCGTCGCAAACGCTAAAGTCTGACATATCGTGCGACAAATAGACGATTTATACTGACCACTACAACATACCCAAACCTCAAAACACAACACTAAATGACATAAGCCCAACACCAAACCTCACAGGGAGGACTGGCACCTACACAAAACATCCATAAGAGGCAAGTCCATAAGACCCAAAGCAGTGAAGATTGTCAGGGGCCTGGACGACAGGGAGCATCTTTGGCTTGGGAGTATGTAGTGTGGTCGTGACACGAAGTGGGGCTCGTGGAGCACAAAAAGCACTGAGGTGTATACTTCACCTGGCTAATTTCAGTTATGTGGATTTCACCCAATTAAAAAGTCTAAATGCAGTGCAATTCTAAAATTTTACAGACATAGGATGAATTGTGGGTGCAGGGCTGACAGCCCTCCCTTCTTCCTCAAGTGAGGGCCTGGCCTCCCAGAAGCTCCCATGTACTGAGTGGCAGCCCCACAACTGCACTCCAGCACAGTGCGTCCCCCTTCAGACAATGAGGGGGAGATCTGGGGTCTCAGGCGCTCCCTCCTTCAGAGGCCCAATAAGGAGCAGAAATCTTCTCCTGGCTTCTAATCATGGTTAATAATCAGATGATGGATGACCCTGGCTGTCACATAGGATGATACAGATTTCAAGTCCAAAGATGACAGCCTCCCTCAGAGGTAGACCAAGCCCATCAGTGTTTTACCAATCAATCGGTGTCCACACACTCCCAACACCAGTCCAATAGCCTCTCATGTGCCATGAGAAAACTTGATGACCACTTATGGTATAAACAGTTCATTCTTACACAGAGAAAGATGATTTTATACATACACACACACACACACACACACACACACACACACACACACCACAGCCTTCTACGCACATGGAAATAAATATCCCAGAAACAATTAATAGTCTGCTTCCCTGACTTCAGACTCAAGGTTTTATTCATTTTCAATTATTATGGAGCCGCTTCCTGGAGTGTGCCACAGAATTCTTCCAGCTTCTTCTGGGTGTAGGGGACACATACAACGAGCAAAACAAGCTCCTTGCCTATGTGGAGGCTCCTGTCTGTGACTGCTTGGTTGTCCACCACCATCCCTGAATGACACCAGCTCCTCCAGACCACCACCAACCCACCTACCCCGTGGCTCTCCTGCTGTCCCCCAGGCCTGCTGTGGCAACCATGTCCAACTATTGGCCACGTGCAAAACCCAACTCTTGTCGACACAATAGCCTCACGCCTGAATTTAAGTGATCGACCAGGTCAAATCCAGCCTGCTTATCTTGCCACCTTCAATTCACCCACACTTCCTTATCCTCTGTTTCCGGTTTCTGTCTCATCTTTTTTTTCTTCTGAATACTGCAAAGTGCTCCTGTCTGATCTCCTGACTCCAGACTACAGTCTCCAAACACTTCTTCCTAAAGCTTTCTGCCGACAACACAACTCACTCATCTAGCTCCGCTGCCCAATGATTCTGGATGGCCTGCACGACCCTTTGAGAGAGATGTCCAAAGCCCTTAGGCCCAGGGACACGGGCTTCCAGTAGAAGTGAACTGCTTCCTGGCCTTCAAAAAGTGTAGATAATAACTGCTGTTTTTAATTCAGGACACACATACAAAAGAATTACCAATGCGTCCTTCCAGACCTCATGTGGAAGGGTGGACCTGTGTACCTGCACAAAGACGGGCAAGGGGGGATGAGGAACTGTGGGATCAAAGAAAAGTATCGCCACGTAGCCCCAGTTCTAAAGAACAGGAAGAGAGACTCGCGGCTCCCCTCCAACATCCTTGTCCTGACTGGGTAAAGCTCTACTGGCAAACTCCATGGTTGGGGACCGCCCTACCCAGACAATTTTCCCATCAATGTATTATTTTACAAACAAAACAGGCCACCGATTAAGAAAGAATTCAGATTTACCTAGACAAGTTGCTCAACAAATATGAAAGAGACGGGTGCCGATTGTATCAGGTCAAAGAAACAAGCAGTCCGTTTGGCTGCGTGGGAAGCACTGTACGAGGGGCCCACAGCCCCGACCTCGGGGCAGGACTCTGACAGCAGCGAGGACGTTCACATAGACAGGGCTTGGACCTTCCCATACTGCCCGCCATCGTGGGGAGACAAAGCGGGGCCAGGCAGCCCAATTTTGGCAGATCTCGTTCACTGGCCTGGGAACAATCCCCCCTTTCACTGCCGCTCAGCAGCCAAGGGCAAGGCAACGCAGCAGAGCTTACCCTAGTTGCCAAGCCCCTTTAGAAAAATTTTAATAATTTTTGATAAAATGTCTCCTCCTTTCCCTGAGCTTTGGACAGACCAGGGAAATACCCTTTCGTGTTCTTGTGACATAATCGCAACTGGAGCATCTGTTCCGCACACTGCCACCGTCAGGAGCTCCCAAGCATGGAGAACTGATGGCCCCCTGCCTGACCGCCCCAACTGCTTGCATTTATGGGCGTCTTCTCTTTCAGTCATCTATCTTCCCCTCCTACTCCCAGATCTCAGGCGTCAGGCAAATCTTCTCTTCGAGCAGAGTGTTGGTCCCTCAAAGACCCCCCCCCCCTTCCCCTTCATCCTTCCTATCCATAGCTACACGATCCACATCTCAGCAAACCCCAGCCCATATGCTCGTGGCCTCGCCCAAGGTGTGATGGAGTGAGGGTGACTCAGCGTGAGCAGCTCCCCACCTCGCAGGGTGCTCTTCCTGGGTTCTGGCCTGTGTTTGGGATCAGTGTGGCTCAGAGTAAGTGAGGCGTTCCTCTGTGGAGCAGTTCAAGGTCACCACTACCTCAAAGAAACACTCCCCACAGGAGCAAAACCAGGGAGTATTCAAGGGCCAGAACCACCTTCTCAGGCAGGCCTCTGCCGGAGCCCTCTTGCCCACCCCTTCAACTTACCTGTCCTTCTCAAGCCAGTCTAAGTGAATTTTTAGAAACAGTGCCTACGGGTGCCTGGGCAGCTTGGGTGATTGAGCATGTGGGGGGCGAGTAGCTCAGGCCGTGATCCCCGGGTCCTGGATCACGAGTCTCGCTCCGTCCCGCACAGAGCCGCTTCTCCCTCTCCTATGGCTCTGCCTCTCTTCTCTCAGGAATAAATAAATAAAATCTATGAAAAAAAACCCAAAAACAAAAAAAAAAACAGTGCCTAGCCCATCCACTCAGAGAAAGGTGCTGAAATGGCAGAGAGCAAAGAAACATTCAAGAGGAACTCCCAGGCTACCACGCGTGAGCCTGGAGCATTCCTACAATTGGGGAGCATCTCTCGCTTCCCAGCCCTATATGCAGAGGGCAGGAACAGACTCGCTCTGCTTTGAGTCATCTGCACTGGGTTCTGCTGCAGATCTTTTGATGTGAGTATGGTTCCAACACGGTGCCTCATTTCCCATCTGCACTACTTCAGGGTTTTTGTGAGGGTTAAAGATATCACTGTTCCTAAAAATCAAAGCTCAGCATTTCCCCTCCTAGGTATACAGCCCAAAGAATTGAGAGCAGGGACTCAAGACGACCACGACAGCAGTATCATCCACAATAACTCAAATGTAAACAGCCCACATGCACCAGTGCCAGAGAATGGACACACCAAATGTGCTCCACCAAGCAGTAGAATATTAACCAGCCATAAAAAGACATGAAGGACTCGCACTAACATGGATAAACCCTGAAAAGTCGCCACTGAGTGGAAGAACCTATCACAAAACCGTGTCTTATGAGCTAAAGTATTTGGAGTTTCTTCAGAACAGTAAAACCAGGGGACAAACTCCCCCCACCACCAACCCAGACTGTGGGTGCCAGGAACTGGAGGAGGGATGCAGGGACTTAGCATTGACTTC
>NW_024570916.1:0-42166 GCF_018345385.1 Vulpes lagopus | reverse complement strand
AATTGCTTATCTTTTAATTTTATCTCATTTATTTTTTCCAGAAAAGAAGGAAGAAAAAAAAAACCAAGAAAACAATAACCAACTCTCTCCTCCCCTAAAAAAAAAAAAAACCCCACCAGATTATTTCACCTTCATGTTAAAAGATTCTAAATCCCAAAATATGAAACAACAATTAAAGTACCATGAAAGTAAAAATAAGAAATATATAAGGTACAAACATAAAAAACCCCAACTCCCAAACCCTATCTCTACACCCTTATCCAAACCGTACCCTGACCATGACTCTGACCAAAACCCAACCATAAACCCCAACCAAACACTAACCCTAACACTACCCCAAACCCCTATCCAAATCCGTACCCTTGCCCTAACCTAAACCTAGCCCTAACTTTACCCCCTAACCCCTAACCCCAACCCTAACCACAACCCTAAACCCCTAACCCTAACTGCAAACCTAAGCCCAGACCCTAACGGTTAAGCATAAACCAAACCCTAACACCTAACCTCCTGCCCTAATCCGTAAAGCCTAAGCCCTAACCCTAACTCTAACCTGGTCCCTAACCCGAAACCCTATGCCTAATCCCTAAACCCATCTAACTCCTAACCACTGACCCATACAATTATCCCACACCCTAACCTCTAATCCATACCATAAGCATAAGCACTAACCCCTAACATCTAATGAAAAGCCTAACCACCAACTGTCTCCCCTCCCTGACCGTACCATTACATCTACCCAATCACTTACCCTGTGGTTCTGAGGGAGCCCATACTGAATGTGGACGGGCTCCCCAACGGATGCCCTCCAAGTCCTCTAGGGGGTCCTGAGGAAGCCGGGTCTCCAGTGATTGCAGACGCGGCCTCACGTGTTTCCTATTATAGTCAGCGGGGTCCTGAGGACGCTGGGTCTCCTGTCACTGTGGACTAGGTCTCACATCCTCTGGAAGCCTCACAGCAGGTCCTCAGGAGGCCGGAGGCTCCTGTCAGCCAGGACATGGCCACATGGCCCCCCGGAACCACACCGTGGGTCCTGAGGAGGCTGTAGGCTCCTTTCAGCATAGACGCAGCCCCATATGTCCCAAAGCCAAAGTGCAGGTCCTGAGGAGGACGGGGGTCCTGTCAGTGTTGACGTGGCCCCACATTTTCCTCAAGCCTCACCATAAGACCTGAGGAGGCTGGGGGCTCCTGTCGGCATGGACGTGGCCCCAAATCTTCCCAAACCTTCACAGTGGGTCCTGAGGAGGTCGGAGACTCCTGTCAGTGTGGATGCGGCACCCACATCTTTCTTAGGCCTCACCGCAGGCCCTGACAAGGCTGGGGGTCTTCTGTCCGCATGGACGAATTATGTAAACTTCTATAACCTGAGGAAGGACACAGACACTGAAATCGAGAGACAGAGAACTCCCAATAAATTCAACAGAAGCTGACCATCACCCAGGCACATCTGAGTCAAAGTCACAAAATACACAGACGAGAAAAGAATCCTGAAAGCAGTGGAGGTGGGGCTTTGGGGGGGGGTAGTCCTAACCTACAAGGGAGGATGAATCAGTTTGCAGCAGATCTGTTCACAAACTTGGCAAGCCAGAAGGAAGTTGGAAGGAAATATTCAATATGCTGAATGGGAAAAGTATGCAGCCAAGAATTCTTTCTTCTGTTTTCTTAAGAATAATCATCAAAACTTATTTAATCTCACAAGGAAGAAATTAAAAATTTCTGAACAAAAAATGCCATTTTCCTCAATCGTAATAGCAAAAATTTATTGTTTTTAATTTTTTTTAAATTGGAGTTCAATTTGTAAGAATTCTTTCTTCAGCAAGGCTGTCATTCAGCATAGAAGGAGAGATAAAGAGTTTCCCAGACAGGCAAAAAATAAAGGAGTTCATGACCACTAAACCAGTCCAGTAAGGAATTTTAAGAGGGACTCTTCTAGTGGGGGAAAAAAAGAGACCAAAAGCAACAAAGACTAGAAAGGACCAGAGAAAGTCACCAAAAACACCAACTCTACTGGTAACACAAAGGCACTAAGTTTATATCCTTCAGGAATCACTCTGAATGCTGATAGACTAAATGCTCCAATCAAAAGATATAGGGTATCACAGTGGCTTAAAAAACATGATCCGGGATGCCTGGGTGGCTCAGGGGTTGAGCATCTGCTTTGGCTCGGGTCATGATCCCAGGGTCCCGGGGGATCAAGTCCCACATCAGGCTCCCTGAATGGAGCCTCATTTTCCCTCTGCCTATACCTCTGCCTCTCTGTGTCTCTCATGAATACATAAATAAAATCTTTACAAAAGAAAAAAGATAAAAAGATGAGAAAGGACCCAAATAAAATCACAAATGAGAAAAGAGAAATAACAACCAATACTAGAAAAAAAAGAACTAACACTAGAGAAATACACATGATTATAAGAGAACATTATGAAAAATTATATGCCAGCAACCTACAACCTGGAAGAAATAGATCAATTCCTTCCTAGAAATATATAACATAGCAAAAATGGAAAAGGAAGAAATAAGAAACTTGAACAGACAGATAACCAGCAAAGAAATTGAATTAGCAATCAAAAATCTCCCAACAGGAGATGCTTAGATCAATAGAACAGAATGGAAAGCTGAAACAAGATACAAACCTATAACTCTATGATCGCTTAATCTTCAACAAAGCAGGAAAGAATATCCAATGGCAAAAAGACAGTCTCTTCAACAAACCCTAATCCTGACCCCAGGATGATAACAAATTGTGTTGGGAAAACCGGGCAGCCACATGCAGAAGAATGAAACTGGACCACTTTCTTACACCATGTATATAAAAAATAAATTCAAAATAGATTAAAGACCTAAATGTGAGACCTTTTCTCACAGAGAAAAGGAAAGCCCCTGCTGACTGGGGGACGGGATGATCAGCCCCAGAGCCAGAGGACCAACCCGCATCACGCCCTCCAGCGCTGAGTATCAGATAGCAGCACAGCGCCGCCCGCTGGAGGCCAGAGGCGCTGACGCCCACGCCGCCTCTGACTCCACAGGTGCATCTCCCAGGCACATGCGCATCTGACAATCAGCCCCATGGCCCATCCCCAGACCCCGCACAGACCACTCGCTGACAATGTGAGACCTTTTCTCACATTTAGAAAAGAAGAAAAAGAAGAAAAGATAGGCAGCAATGTCTTTGACATTGGCCATTGGATCTTCTTTCTAGATATGCCTCTGAGGCGAGGGAAACAAAAGCAAAAATACTATTGGGACTTCATCAAATTGAAAAGCATCCGCAAAGTGAAGGAAACAACCACAGCTAAAAGGCAACATACAAAATGAGAGGAGATATTTGTAAACAACACATCCAATAAAGAGTTAGTATCCAAAATATATAAAGCAAATATAAATCTCAGCAACCTAAAGACAAATTATCCAACTGCAGATGGGCAGAAGACATGAATGGACTTTGTCTCTGACAGGACATCCAGATGGCCGCCAGACACACGGAAAGACACTCAGCGTCACCCATCATCAGGGAAATGCAAACCAAAACCACAATGAGATGTCACCTGACAGCCGTCAGAATGGCTAAAATCAACAACACAAGAAACAACAGGTGTTGGTGAGGCTATGGAGAAGGGGGAGCCCCCTTACACTCCTGGTGGGCATGTGAACAGGTGCAGCCACTGTGGAAAACAGTGTGGAGGGTCCTCAAGAAGTTCAAAATAGAGCTACCCTACGATTCCAAAATTGCACAGCTAGGTATTTACCCCGAGGATACAAAAGTAGTTTAGTAGATTCGAAGAGGGACACGCAGCCCACTGTTTGTAGCAGCGTTATCAACAACAGCCAAACTGTGCATACAGCCCAGATGTCCATCGACAGATGAATGGGCAGAGACGATGTGGTAAATATACACACTATGACATCACTCGGTCGTCAGAAGGGATGAAATGAAGCCATTTACAATGACGTGGGAGAAGTGGAAAGGACTTATGCTAAATGAACTCATTCAGTCAGAGAAAGACAGTTACCAAATACCATACAATTGCATTCACATGTGAATTTTAAGAAACCAAACAAAGGGGCGGAGGGGGTGGATGAGAGAAGCAAACCAAGAAACACACTCTTAACCACAGAGAATAAACTAATAAATACCAGAGGAAGGTGAGGGGGATGGGGAATCAGGGGATGGGGATAGTGGAGGGCACCTGTGACCAGTACCAGGCGTTGTATCCAAGGGTTGAATCACTATGTGGTAGACCTGAAACTATATCATACTGTGTTTACAAACAGGATTACAAGTAAAACTCTAAAATAATAATTGGTAGTATTGATGAAATATGTGCGCACAAGAGATAAAATCAGAAAGGCAACTGAAAATCCACATAAAGAGTATTTAGAGCCACAAGTCCCCTCCTTAGCTCAGCTCAGGAGAAGCCTGCCATGTCTTTTCTGACCCCAGCAGAAGCCTGGATTTTGATGCTCTGGGGAGGCCACTGACTTGGTGGAGTCAGGCTATCTTTGAACCCAAAACCTCAATAGAGTGCATAAAACTAAACTGCCCAAGATACTACGAGTCCCAGTGCAGGCACATGCCAAGCCTCAAACTCTAACCATACACAGCCATAACCCTAACCCTACGCTTAAGCCTAATGTTAACCTAACCCTTGAACAAGACCTATCACTAATCAAAAACCAAACACAAACCCCAAGACTGAAACACATTCACTGAATCTTCCTGCCAACCCTCACCCTAACTCCTAACCCTAACCTTAACTTAATGTACTCAAATGCTATTCCTAATCTTTACCCTAACCCTAACCCTCTAATACTAATGCTATCTCATACCCCAAACTGTACCCTAACCTGTACCCTAAAACTAACTCCTAAGCCACTCCCTAACCCTATCTCTTACCCTTTTCCAAAACCGTACCCTGACCCTGACCTAACCCCAACCATAACCCCTAACTAAACACTAACCCTAACACTACCCCAAACCCCTATCCTAATCCGAACCCTTGCCCTAACCCTAAACCTAGCCCTAACTTTAACCCTAACCCCTAAACTTAACGCCAACCCTAACTCACACCCTAACCCCTTACCCTAACTGCAAACCTAAGCCCAACCCTAACTCTAACCATAAACCTAACCCCAACTCCTAACCTCCTGCCCTAATCCCTAAAGCCTAAACCCTAACCCTAACTCTAAACCCTGTCCCTAACCCTAAACCCTATGCCTAAACCCTAACCCCCATCCGAACTCCTAACCACTGACCCTTACAATTATCCCTCACCCTAACCTCTAATCCGTAACCATAAGCATAAACACTAACCCCTAACATCTAACGAAACCTAACCACCAACTCTCTCCCCTCCCCTGACCCTACCATTCATTCTACCCATTCACTTACCCTGTGGTTCTGAGGAGTCCCTTCTGATGTGGACGTGGCCCCCAACGGCGCCTCCAGAGTCCTCTAGGGGGTCCTGAGGAAGCCGGGCTTCTGTGAGTGCAGACACAGCCTCACGTGTTCCTGAGTCATAGTCAGTGGGGTCCTGAGGACACCGGGTCTCCTGTCACTGTGGACTAGGTCTCACATCCTCTGGAAGCCTCACAGCAGGTCCTCAGGAGGCTGGAGGCTCCTGTCAGCCTGGACATGGCCCCATGGCCCCCCGAAACCACACCGTGGGTCCTGAGGAGGCTGTAGGCTCCTTTCAGCATAGACGCAGCCCCATATGTCCCAAAGCCAAAGTGCAGGTCCTGAGGAGGACGGGGGTCCTGTCAGTGTTGACGTGGCCCCACGTTTTCCTCAAGCCTCACCATAAGACCTGAGGAGGCTGGGGGCTCCTGTCGGCAAGGACGTGGCCCCAAATCTTCCCAAACCTTCACAGTGGGTCCTGAGGAAGTCAGCGTCTGGTTGTGTGGATGTGGCCCCACGTCCTCCCAAAACGTCACCCTGTGTTCTGAGGAAGCCGGGGTTCCTATCACCGTGGATGTGGCCCCCAGGTTCCAGAAGCCTCAAGTTATGTCCTGAGGGGCCTGGGAGCTCCTGCCAGAGTGGACACGGCACCACATCTTCCTGAAGCCTCCCCGCGGTTCCTGAGGCGGCCCAGGGGCTCCTGTCTGCGTGGATGTTGGCCCACATCTTCCTGAAGCCTCACCGCGGGTCCTGAGGAGACCGGGGCTCCTGACAGCGTGAACATGGCCCAATGTCCTCCTGAAGCCTCACTGCGGGTCCTGAGGAGGCTGCGGCTCATCAGCGTGGACGCGACCCCACCTCCTCCTCAGGCCTCCCAAGCACAGGCTGGCTCCTGTTAGTGCAAGAGGACGAGGCTTACTGCGCATGCGTGATCCTTGGGTGGGGTCTGGGGTCGGGCGCCCCCTGCGGGACGCTTAGGCACTGCAAGAGGCTGTGCAGGAGGTGGTGTCCCTGGGCCCGGGGCCACACCTGCCTCCTTCCAGGCTCCAGCTGAGGCCTGTGAGCTTCGGAAACGTCTCACTGAAATGGAGCCCAACACCTGGCTTTCTCAGAAATACTTAAGGACGATGAATTGGAGCCCACAGGACGCAAAATTAAATGTGGACCAGACTTTTACCATGTCCTACAAAACCCACTCAACCCTCTTCCACTGAAGGCAGGACTGCGGGCTGGTGCATCCACCCTGGAAACAGTGTGGAGGCTCCTCAGGAAGTTACAAATAGAGCCGCCCTGCGACCAGCAGGTGCTCGGCCTGGAGCTCACTCCGAAAATACAGATGCAGTGAGACTACGGGACAAGTGCACCCCAATGTCCACAGCAGGCGGGTCCACAGTAGCCACACTGTGAGAGGAGCCTCGGTGCCTTCAGACAGATGATGGATAAAGAGGATGGGAGATAGATGATGGTAATAGATGATAGATAGATAGATGATAGGAATGTTACTCAGCTATCAAAGAGAAGGAAATCTTGCCATTTGCAATGACGTGGATAGAACTAGAGGGATCATGTTAAGTGAAATCAGTCAGTCAGGAAAGAAAACGACCGTATGCTGTCATTCATAGGTGAAATTAGAGAAGCAAAGCAGATGGACATCTGTGAAGGGAAGGAAAAACAAATAAGATGAAAACAGAGATGGAGGAAAAAGAGACTCAATCACAGGAAACAAACTGAGGGTCGCTGGAGGGGAGGGAAGTGGAGGGACAGGGTAACTGGTAGACGGGCATGAAGGAGGGCACGTGATGTCATGAGCACTGGTGTTATCTCCAACTGGTGAATCCCTGAAGTCTATCTCTGAAAGTATAATACACTATACTGTTAATTAATTGGGTTTAAATTAAATTAAGTTTAAAAAATCAGTTGACTGTATCAGAGTGCATTTTCTTCCAGGCTCTCTATTCTGCTCCTTCAGCAATGCCAGAACCACACCCCTGTGGGTTTGGTTTGTTTAAGTAGGCTCCATGCCTCGTCCACAGCCCAGCACAGGCCTAGTACTTATGACCCCAAGATCAAGACCAGGGGTGAGGTCAAGAGTCAGATGCTTAACCAACGGAGCCAGCCAGGGGCCCGAGAACCACACTGCTTTATCCTCTGTCTCTGTGACATCGTTTGAAATAAGAAAGTGCTGCGTCCAGCTCTGTCCTGCTTCTCCAACACTGATTTGCTGTCCAGGGTCATTTGTGGGGGCGGACAAATGTTAGGAGTGCTTTTTCTATTTCTAAAATCGGCCACTATGATTTTGATAGGAATGACATTGGAACTGCGGGTGGCTTCTGGAACTGTGGACATTTTAACAAGATGAAGGCTCCGACCCCACGAGCCCAGGAAGTCCTCCCAAAGTCTTGTAATTTTCAGGGTACAAGTCTTGCAGTCCCTTGGTTCAGTCTAATTATTTTGTTTTTTGGATGCTCCTGATAAGGGAGTCATGTCCTGAATTTCCTTCCTGAGTGCTCATTGTCGGGGCACAGCAAGGCTACTGATCTCTGTTCATTTTGTGTCCCACAACGTTAAGGAATTCGCTCATTAGTTCTAACAGTTTTTGATGGAGTCTGTCGGGTTTTCTGTTTCTAATACCACATCTTCAGCAAATAGGGACAGTGTGATGTCCCCCTTCCAGGTGTGGAACCATTTCTGTTTCCTGTCTGTTGACTACGATAGGACTTCCAGTGCTGAGAGGGGACTTCCTTGGCTTGTTCCTGCTCTTAGGGGAGACGATTTCAAGTTTTCACCCTTGAGGATGATGTCAGCTACGGGCCTTCCTACACGGCCTTTATTCTGTTGATATACGTTTCCTCAAAACCCACTATGCCGAAAAAAAAATAAAAAAATAAAAAACCCACTATCCTTTTTTTTTAAAATAATAAATTTATTTTTTATTGGTGTTCACTTTGTCAACATACAGAATAGCACCCAGTGCTCATCCCGTCAAGTGCCCCTCTCAGTGCCCGTCACCCATTCACCCCCACCCTCCGCCGTCCTCCCCTTCCACCACCCGTAGTTCATTTCCCAGAGTTAGGAGTCTTTATGTGCTGTTTCCCTTTCTGATATTTCCCACACATTTCTTCTCCCTTCCCTTATATTCCCTTTTACTACCCACTATGCTTTTTATGTTGTATTTTGTCAAATGCTTTTTCTGCAACTCTTGAGAGGATCGTATGCCTTTGTCCTTTCTCTTGTTTTGGTTTTTAAGATTTTATTTATTTACCCATGAGAGTCATTTTGTTCCAGGTGAGGCCAGAAGGAGACCACAGGAACCAGGTCCAGGAAAGCCCCATATGGGAACCAGAGCCACCAGATCCAGGTGAGACCCAGGTGGGGACCACAGTCACAAGGTCCAGGTGAGGCCCAGGTGGCAACAAGATTCACCAAGTCCAGGTGAGACCCAGGTGGGGACCACAGTCACCAGGTCCAGGTGAAACCAAGCTGAGGACCAGAATCACCAAATCCAGGTGAGGCCCGGGGGTAGGGGAACTGGAGTCACCAGGCACAGGAGAGGCTACAAGAACAGCAGGGACACCAGGTCCACGTGTGGTTCATGTGGAAACCAGAGTCACCAGGTCCAGGTGAAGCCCAGGTGAAGACCAAATTAAATGTTCCAGAGTCTCACTTGGGAAACAGACTAAACATATCCTGATGATGCCCAGGTGAGTACAAGAGTCACCAGGTCCAGGTGAGGTGCACGTGAGGACCAGAGTCACCAGGTCCAGGTGATACCCAGGAGGGGACCAGATTCACCAGGTCCAGGTAAGGCCCAGGTGGAACTCATCACCTGGTGTGGGTGAGACACAGGTGGGGACAAAAGCCATAAGACCAGTTGAGGCCCAGGTGGGAACATAGTTACCAGGTCCAGGTGAGGCCAAACAAAGTACCAGAGGCACAAGACCAGCTGAGGCCCAGTTGGGGACTGGAGTGACCAAGTATAGGTTAGGTTAGAAGGACACCACAGTCATAAAAACACAGCTAGTTGAAAACTGGCTTCTAGGGATGCTTCCTTGTGAGAGCTGAGCTCAGGGCAGGACCTGCCCACATCCTGGCTACCTGCAGACATACCTCCTATCATCCTTAAGTGAGGTGCTGGAAGAGGTTGTGTGAAAAGCATGTGGAAGTGTCTGGCCTGTACTCAAGTGAATCTGAATTCAAAACAGGGATGTCCAACAGCCTTGTTCAATGAGAGTCGTGCTAGGTTCTATCTCCCCTGTAGGAGTGGCAAGCAAACATGTACCTACAAGGCATTCACATTTCTGAGAGTTGAGCTTATGGCCTGTCCCTCCCACATCCTGACTGCCTGTATGGTTCGCTTCCACAGGATTTCGTACTATGCAGAACAGGAGCAGAGAGAGAACCAAGTGACTTGCTTGTCACTTTCGCACCTCCCGGACAGCTTCATCCACAGCCTGCATACACCTTACACTGCTGCTACATTGTAACGGCCTTAAGAACGCAGCTACTGGAAAGCTGCACTGAGGCATGCTTCCTCTGAGATATGAGTTCAAGGCAGGACCCCACCGCATCATGCCTGCCTGTAGACGTAGCTGCCAACATCCTCATGTTAGGAGCAGGGAGAGGTTGTCAGAAATGCATGTGGAAGCACAGGGCTGTACTCACGTGTATGTGAGTTGAATACAGCGATTGCCAATGTCCCTGTTTAATTAGAGTGTAGCTAGGTTCTAACTCCCCTGTATGAGTGGGGGCAGACATCTGCCTCCCAGGAATACACGCTCCTGAGAGTTGAGCTTATGGCCTGTCCCTCCCACATCCTGCCTGCAGGTACACCTCGCTCCTAACAGCACTAGGCTCGATGCGGGACTGAAGTGTTGTGAGAGGTAAGTGGAAAGTCCCGGCCCATAAACTAGTGCCTCCATGCTCAATCCAGCGATTTCCTAGTAATTCCTATGTTAGCCAGGTGCTACATCCTAAGTTCCATACGAGAGAAGCGAGATGGACGCCTAGTCCCAAGGCAACTTACTTCTACGAGTTGAGCTCACCCTCAGTCCCTCACACTTGCACACTGTATGCAGAATGAGTTTCAAACGTCTGCACCACAGTCGTTTGTCACAAGCTTGTGAGACGCAAGTGGAATAAGCAGACCTGGAGGGTGTCTCCAACTGCAGTGGAGTGGTATTCTAGGTACCTCCTGGCTTAGAACACTGTTACGTTCTCAGTGCCCGAGGAACGCAGCTAGCTGAAACCTGGCTTGTAGGCATGCTTCCTTGTGCGAGCTGAGGTCAGGGCAGGACCCTCCCGCATCCTTACTGCCCGTAGACTTAGTTCCCAGCATCCTTATGTGAGGCGCCGGAAGAGCTTGTGTGAAAAGCATGTGGAAGTGACAGGATTCTCGTCAAGTGAATCTGATCTCAATACAGACATTGCAAACGTCCAATGAGACTGTAGCTCGGTCCTAGCTCCCATCAAAGTGTCTAGCAGACATCTGCCTGCAAAACATACACACTTCCGAGAGTTGAGCTTATGGACTGTCCCTCCCACATCCTGCCTGCATGTACACCGCGCTACTGACAGGCCTGGCCCCGATGCGTCACTGAAGTGTTGTGAGAGGTAAGTGGAACGTCCCGGCCTACATGACTAGTGCATCCAAGCTCAAACCAGTGATTTTTAGTATTTCTTGTGTGAGCCAGTTGCTACATCCTAAGTGCCATACGAGAGAAGCTAGCTGAACGCCTTGTCCGAAAAGCAACTTACTTCGGAGAGTTGAGCTCACCCTCAGTCCCTCACAGTTGCACACTGCCTGCAGAATGAGTTTCCAACATCTGCACCACAGCCGTTTGTCAGAGGCTTGTGAGACGCAAGTGGAATAAGCAGACCTGGAGGGTGTCTCCAGCTGCAGTGGAGTGGTATTCTGGGTACCTCCTGGTTAGAATACTGCTACGTTCTCAGTGCCCGAGGAACGCAGCTAGTTGAAAGCTGGCTTGTAGGCGTGCTTCCTTGTGCGAGCTGAGTTCAGGGCAGGACCCTCCCGCATTCTGACTGCCCGTAGACCGTAGGTCCCAGCATCCTTATGTTAGGTGCCGGAAGAGGTTGTGTGAAGAGCATGTGGAAGTGACAGGATTCTCCTCAAGTGTATCTGATCTCAATGCAGACATTGCAAACGTCCTTGTTCAATGAGAGTGTAGCTCGGACCTCGCTCCCATCAAAGTGTGTAGCAGACATCTGCCTTCAAAGCATACACACTCCCGAGAGTTGAGCTTATGGACTGTCCCTCCCACATCCTGCCTGCAGGTACACCGCTATCCTAACAGGCCAGGCCCCGATGCGTGACTGAACTGTTGTGAGAGGTAAGTGGAAAGTCCCGGCCCACAAGACTAGTGCATCTAAGCTCAATCCAGCGATTTCCTAGTATTTCCTGTTGAGCCAGGTGCTACATCTTAAGAGAAATACGAGAGAAGCTAGCTGAACGCCTTCTCCAAAAGCAACTTACATTGGAGAGTTGAGCTGACCCTCAGTCCCCCACAGTTGCACACTGCCTGCAGAAAGAGTTTCCAACATCTGCACCAGAGCCGTTTGTCAGAGGCTTGTGAGACGCAAGTGGAATAAGCAGACCTGGAGGGTGATTCCAGCTGCAGTGGAGTGGTATTCTGGGTACCTCCTGGCTTAGAACACTATTAGGTTCTCAGTGCCCGAGGAACGCAGCTAGTTGAAAGCTGGCTTGTAGGCGTGCTTCCTTGTGCGAGCTGAGTTCAGGGCAGGACCCTCCCGCATTCTGACTGCCCGTAGACGTAGGTCCCAGCATCCTTATGTTAGGTGCCGGAAGAGTTTTTGGGAAGAGCTTGTGGAAGTGACAGGATTCTCCCCAGGCATATCTGATCTCAATTCAGACATTGCAAACGTCCTTGTTCAATGAGAGTGTAGCTCGGTCCTAGCTGCCATCAAAGTGTCTAGCAGACATTTGCCTGCAAAGCATACACACTTCCGAGAGTTGGGCTAATGGACTGTCCCTCCCACATCCTGCCTGCACGTACACCACGCTCCTAACAGGCCTAGCCCCGATGCGTGCCTGAAGTGTTGTGAGAGGTAAGTGGAAAGTCCCGGCCCACAAGACTAGTGCATCCAAGCTCAACCCAGCGATTTCCTAGTATTTCCTGTGTGAGCCAGGTGCGACATCCTAAGTGCCATACGAGAGAAGCTAGCTGAACGCCTTGTCCGAAAGCAACTTATTTCGGAGAGTTGAGCTCACCCTCAGTCCCTCACAGTTGCACACTGCCTGCAGAAGGAGTTTCCACCATCTGCACCAGAGCCGTTTGTCAGGCGCTTGTGAGACGCAAGTGGAATTAGCAGACTTGAAGGGTGTCTCCAGCTGCAGTCCAGTGGTAATCTGGGTACCTCCTGGCTTAGAGTACTGCTACGTTCTCAGTGCCCTAAGAACGCAGCTAGTTGAAAGCTGGCTTGTAGGCATGCTTCCTTGCGCGAGCTGAGGTCAGGACAGGACCCTCCCACATCCTGGCTGCCGGTAACATAGGACCCAGCATCCTTATGTTAGGTGCCAGAAGAGGTTGAGTGAAAAGCATATGAAAGTGACAGGATTCTCCTCAAGTGTACCTGATCTCAATGGAGACATTGTAAACATCCTTGATAAATGAGAGTGTAGCTCGGTCCTAGCTCCCATCAAAGTGTCTAGCAGACATCTGCCTGCAAAGCATACACACTTCCAGAGAGTTGGGCTTATGGACTGTCCCTCCCACATCCTGCCTGCACGTACACCGCGCTCCTAACAGGCCTAGCCCCGATGCGTGCCTGAAGTGTTGTGAGAGGTAAGTAGAAAGTCCCGGCCCACAAGACTAGTCCATCCAAGCTCAACCCAGCGATTTCCTAGTATTTCCTGTGTGAGCCAGGTGCGACATCCTAAGTGCCATTCGAGAGAAGCTAGCTGAACGCCTTGTCCGAAAGCAACTTACTTCGGAGAGTTGAGCTCACCCTCAGTCCCTCACAGTTGCACACTGCCTGCAGAAAGAGTTTCCCACATCTGCACCACAGCCGTTTGTCAGAGGCTTGTGAGACGCAAGTGGAATAAGCAGACCTGGAGGGTGTCTCCAGCTGCAGTCGCGTGGTATTCTGGGTACCTCTTGGCTTAGAACACTGTTACGTTCTCAGTGCCCGAGGAATGCAGCTAGTTGAAAGCTGGCTTGTAGGAGTGCTTCCTTGTGCGAGCTGAGTTCAGGGCAGGAACCTCCCGCATTCTGACTGCCCATAGACGTAGGTCCCAGCATCCTTATGTTAGGTGCCGGAAGAGGTTGTGTGAAGAGCATGTGGAAGTGGCAGGATTCTCCTCAGGTGTATCTGATCTCAATGCAGACATTGCAAACGTCCTTGTTCAATGAGAGTGTAGCTCGGTCCTAGCTCCCATGAAAGTGTCTAGCAGACATCTGCCTGCAAAGCATACACACTTCCGAGAGTTGGGCTTATGGACTGTCCCTCCCACATCCTGCCTGCACGTACACCGAGTTCCTAACAGGCCCAGCCCAGATGCGTGCCTGAAGTGTTGTGAGAAGTAAGTGGAAAGTCCCGGCCCACAAGACTAGTGCATCCAAGCTCAACCCAGCGATTTCCTAGTATTTCCTGTGTGAGCCAGGTGCTACATCCGAATTGCCATACGAGAGAAGCTAGCTGACGCCTTGTCCGAAAGCACCTTACTTCGGAGAGTTGAGCTCACCCTCAGTCCCTCACAGTTGCAAACTGCCTGCAGAAAGATTTTCCAACATCTGCACCACAGCCGCTTGTCAGAGGCTTGTGAGACGCAAGTGGAATAAGCAGACCTGGAGGGTGTCTCCAGCTGCAGTGGAGTGGTATTTTGGGTACCTCCTGGCTTAGAACACTGTTTCGTTCTCAGTGCCCGAGGAACGCAGCTAGTTGAAAGCAGGCTTGTGGGCGTGCTTCCTTGTGTGAGCTGAGTTCAGGGCAGTATCCTCCCGCATTCTGACTGCCCGTAGACGTAGGTCCCAGCATCCTTATGTTAGGTGCCGGAAGAGGTTGTGTGAAGAGCATATGGAAGTGGCAGGATTCTCCTCAGGTGTATCTGATCTCAATGCAGACATTGCAAACATCCTTGTTCAATGAGAGTGTAGCTCGGAAGTATCTCCCATCAAAGTGTCTAGCAGACATCTGCCTGCAAAGCATACATACTTACGAGAAATGGGCTTATGGACAGTCCCTCCCACATCCTGCCTGCAGGTATATCGCGCTCCTAACATGCCTAGCCCTGATGCGTGCCTGAAGTGTTGTGAGAGGTAAGTGGAATGTCCCGGACCACAAGACTAGTGCATCCAAGCTCAACCCAGCGATTTCCTAGTATTTCTTGTGTGAGCCAGTTGTGACATCCTAAGTGCCATTCGAGAGAAAATAGCTGAACGCCTTGTCCGAAAGCAACCTACTTCGGAGAGTTGAGCTCATCCTCAGTCCCTCACAGTTGCACACTGCCTACAGAAAGAGTTTCTGACACCTGCACCACAGCCGTATGTCAGAGGCTTGTGAGACTCAAGTGGAATAAGCAGACCTGGCGGGTGTCTCCAGCTGCAGTCGAGTGGTATTCTGGGTACCTCCTGGCTTAGAACACTGTTACGTTCTCAGTGCCCGAGGAACGCAGCTAGTTGAGAGCTGGCTTGTAAGAGTGCTTCCTTGTACGAGCTGAGGTCAGGGCAGGACCCTCCCGCATTCTGACTGCCCAGAGACGTAGGTCCCACCATCCTTGGCTTCACCTGGACCTGGTGACTGTGGTCTCCACCTTCACCTCACCTGGACCTGGGGACTCTGGTCCCCACCCAGGCATCACCTGGACATGGTAGCTGTGGACTTCATCTGGACCTGGTGACTGTGGTCCCCACCTGGGCCTCACCGTACCTGGTGACTGGGCTCCTCAGCTACCAATGACTAGGATCCAGAATGGACCCTTAGTTGCTACTGACACCAGGACCATCCCCAGGGTCTCACTTGTTCCTGGTGACTATGGTCCTTGTCTGGGCTAACCTGACTCATCCTTGGCTCTGATCGTATGGTGTCCCCTATCGTGAATGTGTATTGTCTATGGTCCCTTCTGGGCCTCACCTGATGGTACTGGGCCACGATATTGGCCCTTTGCAAGGCCAGTAGGTTCTCTGAGTCCTCCTGCACGGTGCTGCAATCCAAACACATCCAAGAATGACGGCGCATGAATATCTTCCGAGGACACATGCATCCGGGTGCTCCCCGTGGGCAGGTCCCCGTCCGTCTGACCGGAGTCAGAGACAACCCCATAGCCCTGAGGGGCACAGGCTGGGCTGGAACATCACACATGGGCCCTCACTGCCTGTCTTTTGCTCGCCCACCTACAGTCCACCTACCCAGCCACTGTCCCAGGACACGCCATCACCCTGGGATCACAGAGCACTCCCACCCCGGTATCAGGAGCACACGGGCGGAGGACCCAGGAGGCTCTGGCGAATGCCGATCTGATGCTCTGATGCTCGGGGTGATGTCTCCCAGCCCGGGGGAGATCGAAGGTTTCTCTGAGATTCCACAAACACAACGACCGAGGGGAGAAAGCAATGGAGTGGACTTCATCAAAATTAAAACCTGATGCCAGCAAGAGTGCGACCACACTCCCCACCCTGAGGGCAAGGATGCGTGAATATCCTGAGGGGAGGCCTGGGGGGAGCACCAGGGACTCCGCCCACATTCCAGTGCATGAAGAGTAAGCCTGCTCACTGGCCAGGGGGACCCAGCAGGCCCTGACTGTCCTCCCCTCACCACATGGTGTGGCGGGGGGGTGTCATCCCTGTCGGGGTCCATGCATCTAGGACGAGCTGGAAAGGTCATGTATTGGGTCTCCCTGCATAGCACAGGCCTTACAGGGGAGCGGGGGTTCCCGGGAGCTGCCGGTTTCTCACTGCAGCCTCCTTCCCTGGACAGGGCCTTAGGGTGCCGCCCTCACCCCATGGGGCTGTGGAAGGGCTGCAGGAGCTGCTCACGGTCATCTCATTGGGGTCGGGGTGTTTTGGAACCCAGCCCGGGAGGCCAGCGCCCCCACCCAGACCCACAGGCCCCAGAGTGGCCCCCGGGGAGCAGGCATCAGCGGCCACTCACCTGTGACCTGTCGCTGTGTGAGCGCCTCCCCTTTCTGCACCGGGTACTAGGAGAGTGGGAGAGTTGGGGTACTGGGGAGAGTGGGGGTACTGGGGAGAGTGGGGGTACTGAGGAGAGTGGGAGTCCTGAGCTACTGGGGAGAGTGGGAGAGTCCGGTCGCTGTGAGCCAGATCCAGAGCACGAGTGCTTCCGAAGCTCTGCAGACGCACAGTGAGCGCCATGCAGCGGTGGAACCCGGGGGTGACACAGTTCCGCCCACAGTGGGGTCCCGCATCATGACTGTGGGCAGGCGGGGTCCAATCAGCACTTAGCCCTTCACCCTGAAGGCGGAGGGTCCCGGGGGAGGGTCCTGTCCCCACGCCAGGCGGGAGGGGGATGCAGGCACCCTCCCTCATCCTCAGTTCCCATCCTTGGCCCTGCAGGCCTCCCACTATTCTAGGTAGACTGGGGGTCACAGATGTCCCCCCGACCCCCAGAGTTCACAGCATGGGGTTACACTTAACATTCGAGGGGCTCTTGCGTGGTTCAGTCGGTTCCACGTCGACTCTTTAGTTTGGCTCAGGTCAGGATCTTGAGGTTGTGGCGTGGAGCCTCGCGTGGGGCTCAGGCTCCGTTGGGTGAGGAGTCCGCTCCAGGTTCCCCCTCTCCCTCTGCCCCTCCCTACTGCACCCTTTCTCAAGTAAATCTTCTAAAAATTAACATGAAGACACGAGAGCATGTTTATCCCCTCTGCAGAGGTGCCTTCGTGTGTGTAACGACCATGTAAATGCCTTTCACGGACCCACCGGGAGTCCTACCAGAAACCCCTTTTCCTTGATATTTATTGAAGTACAATCAACACACAACGTGACAGTAGTTTCAGGGCTACAACTAGTGATTTGACAATTCTGTGCCTTATTCAGCTCCCCCCACGAGAAGCGGCGTCACCGTCTGTCCCCGTACAAAGTTGTCACAACAGTACTGACTCCATTCCCTAGGCTGTACTTTCTAAATTTCTGTGACTTATTTTATTTATGATCCAGACGCTTATAGCTGTTACTATCGTTCATCTACATTGCCCATGTCCTGCCCACGGCCCCTCTGTCCATCAGTCAGCAGGATCCATCACATTAACCAGAGAAAGGACATGGGGCAGCCCCGGGTGGTTCAGCGGTTTAACGCCTGCCTTCAGCCCAGGGCGTGATCCTGGAGTCCCGGGATCGAGTCCCACGTCAAGTTCCCTACACGGAGCCGCCTTCTCCCTCTGCCCATGTCTCTGCCTTTCTCTCTCTGCCGCTCTCTCTGTATGTCTCTCAAGGATATATAAATAAAATCTTTAAAAAAGAAAAACGAGAGAAAGGACAAAAAGCATACGATCCTCTCAAGAGTTGCAGAAAAAGCATTTGACAAAGTACAACTTCAAAAGCCTAGTGGGTTTTGAGGAAATGTCTATCAACAGAATAAAGTTCCGCTAGGAAGGCCCGCAGCTGACATCCTCAAGGGTGAAACCTGAAAGGGTGAAAGTGTGAAAACCTGAAATCGTCTCCCCTAAGAGCAGGAACAAGCCAAGGAGGTCCCCTCTCAGTGCTGGAAGTCCTAATGTAGTCAACAGACAGGAAACAGCAAAGGTTCCACTCCTGGAAGGGGGACGTCACACTGTCCCTATTTGTTGAAGACGCGGTGCTAGAAACAGGAAACCCGAGAGCCCCCACCAAAACCTGTTAGAACTAATGATTGAATTCAGTAAATTCATGGGACACCAACTGAACCTACAGAGCTCAGTAGCCTTGCTGCGTCCTGACAATGAGCACTCAGGAACGAAATGAAGGACGTGACTCCCTTCTCAGGAGCATCACAGAGACTAAATAATGAGACTGAACGAAAGGAGCACAAGACTTGTGCACTGAGCCATACCAGGCTCTGGGAGGCCGTCCTGGGTTCGTGGGGTGGAAGCCTCCTCTTGTGAAAATGTCCACAGTTCCTGAAGCCACCCTCGGTTTCAGTGTCATTCCTATCAAAATCATGGTGGTAGATCCTAGAAGTAGGAAAAAAAAAAAAAACCCTAACATCCGTCAGCCCCCACAAATGACCCCGGACAGCAAATCAGTATTGGAAAAGCAGGACAGAGTGGGGCGCAGCACTTTTCTATTTCGAACGATGTCACAGAGACACAGGATAAAGCAGTGTGGTTCTCGGCTCCCTGCTGGCTCTGTCAGTTAAGCATCGACTCCTGACCTCACCTCAGGTCCTGATCTCGGGGTCGTGAGTTCTAGCCCTGGGCTGGGCCAGGCACGAGGTGTGGCACCTACTTAGACCCACAGGGGGTGGTTCCAGCATAAGCTGAAGGAGCAGAACAGGGAGTCCAGAAGAAAATGTGCTCTGATACAACTGATTTTGTTTAACTTAATTTAAACCCAATTAATTAATGTATAGTGTATTATACTTTCAGAGGTAGAATTCAGGGATTCACCAGTTGGAGAGAACAGCAGTGCTCGTGACATCACCTGCCATCCTTCGTGCCCATCCCCCGTTATCCCCTCCCCTGCTCCCCTCCAGTGACCCTCAGATTGTTTCCAATGATTCAGATCTGTATTTCCTGCATCTGTTTTCATCTTATTCGTTTTTCCTTCCCTTCACAGATGTTCATCTGCTTTGCTTCTTTAATTCCACCTATGAATGACACCATAGAGTCATTGTCTTTCCCGACTGACTTATTTCACTTAACAGGATCCCTCTAGTTGTATCCGCGTCATTGCAAATGGCAAGATTTCCTTCTCTTTGATAGCAGTACCATTCCTCTCTCTATGACCATCATCTATCTCCCATCCTCTATCCATCATCTGTCTGAAGGCACCGAGGCTCCTCCCACAGTGTGGCTACTGTCGACCGGGCTGCTGTGGACATCGGGGCGCAGGTGTCCCGCCTGGCGTTTCATTGCATCTGTATCTTCAGAGTGAGCTCCAGGCCGTGCACCTGCCGGTCGCAGGGCAGCTCTATCGGTAAGTTCCTGAGGAGCCTTGGCACTGTTTCCAGGGCAGCTGCACCAGCCCGCAGTCCCGCCCACAGTGGAAGAGGGTTGAGTGAGTCTTGGCGGACACGATAAAAGTCTGGTCCACATTTCATTTCGCATCCTGTGGGCTCCAATTCCTTGTCCTTAAGTATTTCTGGGGAAGCCGGGTGTTGTGCTCCATTTCAGCACGACGTTTCCGAAGCTCATAGTGTTGGACCCTAGCTCACGGGGGCCAAAGTGTCTCGGTAGAGGCCCCAGAGACTCAGACCCCAGACAGGCAGATGCAACTAGCAAGAGGGTTTTTTTTTTTATGACAGTCACAGAAAGAGAGAGAGAGAGAGAGAAGCAGAGACATAGGCAGAGGGAGAAGCAGGCTCCATGCACCGGGAGCCCGACGTGGGACTAGATCCTGGGTCTCCAAGATCATGCCCTGGGCCAAAGGCAGGCACTAAACCGCTGCGCCACCCAGGGATCCCTAGCAAGAGGGTTTTATTGAACGTTTGCGCAAACGGGCCCTTGGCCTCAAAGGTGGAAGAGCCCAGATTGGCAATTACAGGCATCTTTTAAAGGCAAACCGCGGGATTAGCATAGCATTCGGGTTAAGACACGATTGATTTCTTTGAAGGTCAACATGAACATGTTCAGGGACTTTCCAGTCAGGGCGTGGGGAGGGGAATGGTTTTCTTATCTCGGAAAAACCACAGAATGTTTTTCCTTGCTTAAATTCCGGGAAGGCGCCTGGATGTGCTGCCTCTGGGTTAGGCGTGGTCCTAAATTTTCCCCGGGGGTGGGGGGGTGGGGTTGGGTTTCTTCAATAGGTCTCAGCTGGAGCCTGGAAGGAGGCAGGTCCTGCCCTGGGCGTGGGGACTCCGCCTCCCTCACCGCCTCCTTCAGCGCCTGAGCCCAGGCCCGAGTCAGGGGGCCTGTGTACTCAGTAGGCCTCCTCCGCCAGCAGTAACAGGAGCCAGTCTGTGCTCTGGCTGCCTGAGGAGGATGTGGGGCCGCGTCCAGGCTGACAGGAGCCCCGGCCTCCTCAGGACTCGCAGGTAGGCTTCAGGACCATGTGGAGCCGTGTCCTCGCTGACAGGAGCCTGGTCTCCTCAGGACCCACGGTGAGTTTTCGGGATGACGTGGGGCCGGGTCTACACTGACAGGAGCCCCGGCCTTCTCAGGACTGGCGGGTAGGCTTCAGTCCCATGTGGGGCCGCGTCCACGGTGACAGGAACCTGGCCTCCTCAGAACCCGCAGGGAGGCTTCTGGAGGATGTGAGGCATAGTCCACAGTGACAGGTCCCCCCTCGTCCTCAGGACCTGCTGTCTATGACTCAGGAAGACATGGGCCCACGTCTGCCATGACAGGAGTCCGGCTTCCTCAGGACCTGCTGGAGGACCCTGGAGGCGCTGTTCGGAGTCACATCCACCTCAGCAGCAGCTACTCAGAACGACAAGGTAAGTGAATGGGGACAATTGAGATAGGGTTAGGGTTTAGGGTGAGCAATATGTGGTTAGGGTGAAATTTAGATGATATGGATTAGTGATCATGGTTATGCGTTCGAGTTCCTGGTTAGGGTGAGAGATGGGGGAAGGGTCAAGAGTTAGGAGTAAGGTACGGATTTGGGATTAGGAAACTGAGTTAGGGAATGGATAAGGGTGATGTTACAGATAGGTTATAGGGTTTAGGGTTAAGGGATGGGGGAGGGAATACGTTTAGAGATAGAGCGGGGGATGGGGTTGAAGTTTAGGGTTAGGGGTTAAGGCAGGGGTTTGGGCTAGGTTTAGGGGACAATTAGGGATTAGGGTACGGGTTAGGGTTAGGAAACGGGTTAGGGTACAGGTTAGGGATTAGGGTTAGGGTTAGGGAATGGGTTAGGGTTAGGGAACGGGTTAGGGTTAGGGAATGGGTTAGGGTTAGAGGGTTAGGGTTAGGGTTAGTGTTTGGGTTAGGGAACAGGATAGGGTTAGGGTTAGGGAACGGGATAGGGAACGTGTTAGGGTTAGGGAACAGGTTACGGAACGGGTTAGGTTTAGGGTTAGGGTTAGGGTTATGGAACGGGTTAGAGTTAGGGAACGGGTTAGGGTTAGGGAACGGGTTAGGGTTAGGGTTAGGGAACGGGTTAGGGTTAGGGGTTAGGGAACGGGTTAGGGGTTAGGGTTAGGGAACGGGTTAGGGAACGGGTTAGGGTTAGGGAATGGGTTAGGGTTAGGGTTAGGGAACGGGTTAGGGTTAGGGAACGGGTTAGGGTTAGGGGTTAGGGAATGGGTTAGGGGTTAGGGTTAGGGAACGGGTTAGGGAACGGGTTAGGGTTAGGGAACGGGTTAGGGTTAGGGTTAGGGAACGGGTTAGGGTTAGGGAACGGGTTAGGGTTAGGGTTAGGGAACAGGTTAGGGTTAGGGTTAGGGAACGGGTTAGGGTTAGGGGTTAGGGAACGGGTTAGGGTTAGGGTTAGGGAACGGGTTAGGGTTAGGGAACGGGTTAGGGTTAGGGAACGGGTTAGGGAACGGGTTAGGGTTAGGGAACGGGTTAGGGTTAGGGAATGGGTTAGGGGTTAGGGTTAGGGAATGGGTTAGGGTTAGGGGTTAGGGAACGGGTTAGGGGTTAGGGGTTAGGGTTAGGGAACAGGTTAGGGTTAGGGTTAGGGAACGGGTTAGGGTTAGGGAACGGGTTAGGGAACGGGTTAGGGAACGGTTAGGGTTAGGGGTTAGGGGTTAGGGTCAGGGTCAGGGTCAGGGTCAGGGTTAGGGTTAGGGTTAGGGTTAGGGTTAGGGGTTAGGGTTAGGGGTTAGGGTTAGGGGTCAGGGTCAGGCTCAGGGTTTTTTTTTTTTTTGAAACAGTTCTCTTTACCCATGATCACTGAGTGACGCCTGGGGCAGGGAGGCCGACCAAGAGTCTCGGGCGAGGGCTCCCCCACCGTCCTCCCTCCCCCCATGCCACGTCGCCCAGTGGCATCATGGAAAGAGGATTCTCCCATGCAAACCCCAGAGCCGGAGGGGAACTGGGAGCGCAGTTCTGCCCCCCCTGTCCCCGGGGCACGGACACGGCCACAGCACGGGGGGGGGCGGAGAGGCCCCGGGGACACGAGACACTGGGGAGGAAGAGGGGTCCACCCGCAGCTGACCCCAGGCACCGGCGACCTGATGCGGTGGCGGCGCGGGGATGAGTGGCACGTGGGGCGAGGCTTGTAGCAGCGAGTCCCCCCTCCCCTCCTTTCGGACGAAGAAGGAAGACTTGGGCCCCGCGACTGGGGAGAAGAAAGGGGAGCAGGCAGCTTCTCCTAGCATGTGGCCCGGGAAGGAAGCCCCGCTCCCTTCCCGCGGGGAAAGGGCACCCATCTCCCTTCGGAAACTGATCAATAAATTACAAAGTAGAGAAAAGGGAGGTGGAAGTTTGGGGCGGGATTTCTTCCTGCCCTCTTCGTTCCCCCTCTCAGTCCAGTTAAGGAGGATTCCTTAATATGGATGGGTTTTATCCAATCAGTTGAAGGTATTAAGAAAAAGATTGAATTCCCTTGAGGAAGAGGGAATTTGGCCAGCCTTTGCCTTCAGATTTTAACTGCAATATAATCTATTTCCTAGGTCTTCAGACTTCCCATCCATGCTGCAGGTTTTAGACTTGCCAGCCTCTGCATCCAATCATGGGAGCTAATTCCTTAACCATCAATCAGTCATTCTCTCCTCTCACTCCCTCCCTCCCTTTGTCTCTCATTACACTAGTTTCTGGGTAACTCTCTGAGAATAATGTGCATTGCCCACAACCCTAAGTTTTCTAATTTAAGTGGTTGGATCATGGCATGTTTTATAGTTAATTTTTTCTTTTACTAAAATATTTTTGGAAAAAAAATATGCAGTGGAAATTTCTCCATGGTCATTGGTCATCACTATATTTATTAAGTTTGGTTTGGTTTATAATAATAAATTCAAATATATATTATTAGTTTGTAAAGTAAGATAAAGTTAAAATAAGTAAAATACTAAGCTAAAATGGATTAAAATGCAATTCAGTCTTCCTTTTTGCTTGAAAAGAAGAGTTTTCCTGCAACTCTGCAAAGAAGCTACAGGAAAATTCAAAGAACAAGAGAAAATGTGCTCTGTCAGGCTGTGGATTAATGCTATGGGATGTTTGCTCAACATGTCCAGAAATTTAAGACAGAACTATTAGATATTTGAATCTTGGAGAATGCATAAGATATGAAGAGGAGTTGAAAAGTCTTAGGAGTATTTCTATAATATTTGGTAAGAAAAAAATATTCATAAAGCCAAAATTTTGCTCCGCAATTAGACCTTAAAAATAATTTTGCTTTATTATGAGGATTTGGCCTTTGCTTTATTTATATTAGGATGTACCTGCTTTATCTTTGCCTTGCACTTAACTTTTAATTTTTTGATATTTTTATGTGTGTTATTTATGTCTGGCATATTTTATATATATCTTATTTGATAGATTCTCATCGGATATTTAATTTTAAACCAACTGTAATTATTTTTAATAGGAAAGTTTCATTTTTGTATGAAAAGATTTGTGCAAAATATCAAGCTATAAAATATTTAGAACCTATTCACATGAGTAGGATAAAAACATTAACTTATACTTATCAAAAATGTGCTATAACTTTCTTTCAGCATTGACGTGTTATTTTTTTCTTAAAGATTTTATTTATTTATTTGACAGAAGAGAGAGCACAAACAGGGGGAGCAGCAGGGAGAGAAAGAAGCAGGCTCCCACAGAGCAGGGAGCCCCTGATCCCAGGACCCCAGGATCATGACCCACACAGAAGGCAGATAGATACTCAACCAATTGAGCCACCCAGGTGCCCTGAGGTATGTTATTTTTTCTACTCTTTTTTTATCTCTTTCAGCTATATGTACTTTATAATGGCATATTACTTATATCCTTCAAAAAGTTTTTGTTTGTTTGTCTTCTTGGTCATTTGAGTTTTTGCTTTTAGACACAATCAAAAGAACTTCTATCAGCTTATAAAGACTTGTAAACACTCTTTTTTTTTTGTAAACACTCTTAATGCAGCAATTGAAAGCAAAAATCTCAAATTACTTGGATATATTAACTATAGGAATAAAATTGACAGTTATTACAAATTTGAAAATCAAATGCACAGCAACATATATAAAGACCTATACACAAAGATCAGATACAATGAGTCATATATATGCAAGGCTGGTTTTATGTCTAGAAAACAATTAATATAAGGCCTCATCATAATAGGATAAAATAAAAAAAAGATTATCTCAATAGGTGTAATAAAATAATTTGCTAACATCTAAAACATTCACATTTTTAAAAAAGAGAACCCTCAATAACTAGTAATATAAATTATTTTTCTTACTCTGAAAATGGCATCTACAAAATAAATAAATAAATAAATAAATAAAGATGACAACAAATAGCACACTTTAAATATTTCCTCTACCCCTAAGATTGAAAAATAAATAAATAAATAAATAAATAAATAAATAAATAAATAAAATAAGTAAATAAATAAATAAATAAATAAATAAATATTTCCTCTACCCCTAAGATTGGATACATGCCATACAGGAAGTTTTATCTCAGTACTTCTGCTTAACAGTATAATAGAGATTCAAGACAATATAGTAAATTAATAAAGAATAAATAGATTGAAAAAAGAAGAAATAAAAATGGTCCTTTTTCACAAACAACACAATTTCTTATGTAGATATTTTAAAATAATTTAAATGACTAATAAGGAAATAAATGACTAATAAGGAAATTTTAGCAAAGATGCAAGATACAATTAATGTAAAATGTCAATTGGATTTTTATCTCCTACCAAAAAAAGTCTCTGAATGTGAAATTAAGAAAGCACTGTTATTCACAATGACATAAAAAATAATAAAATATTTAAGAACAATTTCAACAAAAAAGTATAAGACAGGTACACTGAAAACTACAAAACATTCCTGAGGGAAATTAGGTATCTCTAAGTGAATGGAGAAGTATATCAACCTCATTGATTGGAAGAATAAATATTGATAGTATGGCAATTTTTTCAAACCAATCTGCAAAATCAGTGAAATTCCTATTGAAATCCTTATTTTGTAAATTAGCAAGCTGACGATAACATTTATTTAGAAAAGCAAAGGATAGCTACGGCAGTATTTTAAAAATAAGTACATTGCTGATAGAAACATCGGGGTGCAGGTGTCCCGACGTTTCATTGCATCTGAATCTTTGGGGTAAATCCCCAACAGTGCAATTGCTGGGTCGTAGGGCAGGTCTATTTTTAACTCTTTGAGGAACCTCCACACAGTTTTCCAGAGTGGCTGCACCAGTTCACATTCCCACCAACAGTGTAAGAGGGTTCCCTTTTCTCCGCATCCTCTCCAACATTTGTTGTTTCCTGCCTTGTTAATTTTCCCCATTCTCACTGGTGTGAGGTGGTATCTCATTGTGGTTTTGATTTGTATTTCCCTGATGGCAAGTGATGCAGAGCATTTTCTCATGTGCATGTTGGCCATGTCCATGTCTTCCTCTGTGAGAGTTCTCTTCATGTCTTTTGCCCATTTCATGATTGGATTGTTTGTTTCTTTGGTGTTGAGTTTAATAGCCAAACTGTGGAAGGAGCCTCGGTGTCCATCGAAAGATGAATGGATAAAGAAGATGTGGTTTATGTATACAATGGAATATTACTCAGCAATTAGAAACGACAAATACCCACCATTTGCTTCAACGTGGATGGAACTGGAGGGTATTATGCTGAGTGAAATAAGTCAATCGGAGAAGGACAAACAGTGTATGTTCTCATTCATTTGGGGAATATGAATAATAGTGAAAGGGAATATAAAGGAAGGGAAAAGAAATGTTGGGAAATATCAGGAAGGGAGACAGAACATAAAGACTCCTAACTCGGGGAAACGAACTAGGGGTGGTGGAAGGGGAGGAGGGCGGGTGTTGGAGGGGAATGGGTGACGGGCACTGAGGTGGTCACTTGACGGGATGAGCACTGGGTGTTTTTCTGTATGTTGGTAAATTAAACACCAATAAAAGTTAATTAAAAAAAAAATAAAAAAATAAAAATAAAAATAAGTACAAAACTGAAAGACTGAATTCAAAACTTACTCGAAAACTAAATTAAATCTTACTAATAAAGTATACTATTTTCATAAAGATAAACATATAAATCAATGGAAAATAATAGAAAGTCCAGAAAAACACCAGCATGTTTTTGGTCAGCTGATTTAGGGTAAAAAGTGCCAGAAGATTCAATGAAAAGAGGTCAGCTTCTCAACAAACAATGAGTAAACAACTGGGTGTCCCAAAACATACATACATTTAGTATAAATTGAATGAACTTAGATCCTTACCTCACACCATGCACGAAAACAAAAACAAAAGCAAACAAAAAAATCTAAAAATGAGCAACAGACCTATACACTATATACAAAAACTAAAATTATAAAACTAATAGAGAAAATGCAGGAAAATTTTGCGTGGTCTTAAATTAGGCAAAGGTTACTAATACATGACATCAGATGTATAATTCACAAGAGACAACATTAAAAGCGCAACTTTATCATAATTAAAAACTGACTTCCCAAAAAAAAAAAAAAAAAAAACTGACTTCCCTGGGGGCACCAGCAGCGTATGAGGGCTCCTCATTATAGTATTATCATTTTGCTGAAGACTAAAAAAGAAAAGGATATTTTCATATACTTATTGTCCATTGGATTTTTTTTTAAAATAAAGTTTCTCCCTCCTTTGTAGGAACTGCTTGACTGGAGCAAGCAGTTCAAGGACTATTAGCTGATGTACGTGTCACATTTTAAGCAGAAGTATTTTAGGGAATAAGTTTTCTCTCTTTTCTTTACTCTTAAGTGTTAACTCCATCTGTTATTCTTCACTATAATTTCTCTGATGCTGTCAAAAAAGTTTTTTTAATAGTTTGCCAAGTTTTTCTAATTCTTCTCAGTAGGAATCTATTAGTCTAATTTACCTAGACCTCCTTTAATAGAAACAGAACATACAATTCACTTTTTAACAATGTCAAGTATTTTTGTTATTTCTAAAATCAATTATCTAGACTAAAATTTTCACTTACCAACTTACATGATGTTGTGTTGGAAAAAGTTTTTTTTTCATTTCCAAGTTTTATAATTTGGGGTCCAGGGCCACCCCCATTTTATTCATAAAATGAAATAAAATATTTTCATCATTATTAAAGTTTATAATATGTGTTAATTCTTTACAGAAAGATAGAATTAAATGAAATTTTATTTTTTAAAGATTCTATTGATTGATCAATTTATTAGAGGTCACGCAAGTGGGGAAGAGACAAAGGGAGAGGGAGAAGCAGACTCCTCACTGAGCAGGAGATCCCAGGACCCTGAGATCATGACCTGAGCCAAAGGTAGACACTTATCATCTGAGCCACCCAGGTACCCTGAATTAAATGAAATTTTAATTTATAAGATGCAATTTTCTGATAAGTATCAGTCTAAACAAGTATTGATATTAATTTTATACCGCAGCGGCTTAGAGTGGCCTTACTGTATTACAATCATAGAATGTTACTGAACAAAAATGGGGTAGATTAACTAGAGTGATCATATACATTGTTCACAAAGAAAACCTCTGAATAACTTCCAGCTATTTTTACCATCAAAAAGACCAAATGTCATTTTTTAAAATGATGTGTAGTTGCCTAAAAGCCATTTTTAATGCAAGGAAACAAGAAGGGAGTTTTACAGACTACTGGATTAATCATTTTTTTTTAATTTTTTTTAATTATTTATTTATGATAGTCATACAGAGAGAGAGAGAGAGAGGCAGAGACATAGGCAGAAGCAAGCTCCACGCACCAGGAGCCTGACGTGGGATTCGATCCCGGATCTCCAGGATCGTGCCCTGGGCCAAAGGCAGGCGCCAAACCGCTGCGCCACCCAGGGATTCCCTGGATTAATCATTTTTAATAAGATATTATTTATGAGACTTTTATTTTATTATTATTATTATTATTATTATTATTATTATTTTTAATGAACAGATATGTTCACACATGATTTTTTTTATTTTTTATTCATGATAGACAGAGAGAGAGGGAGGGGGGCAGAGACACAGGCATAGGGAGAAGCAGGCTACATGCTGGGAACCCATCGTGGGACTCTATCCCAGGACTCCTGAGCCAATGGCAGGCGCTAAAGCGATGAGCTACCCAGGCATCCCCTATAAGAGATTTTTAAAAATCACATCAGTGAATGAAATAATAGCCTAATTGATTGAAATGATAGCCTAATTAACTTCTACTCTTGTTACAGCAGTTCACATTTGATTAGGCATGGTTTAAGAGTTACTTGAGTTAATTACTTACTTTTTGTCCTTCTTTATAATTTATGTCATAAGACTCTTCTCTATATATTCAATACCATGTTAAACATTCTAGATGGAAGATAATCTTCCCATCATTTGAAAGCTTAGTTTGTACTTTTATTTTAGCTTTGACTGCATAATTTAAAAGGTTATAAGAGCTAGTACAGGGATCCCTGGGTAACGCAGTGGTTTAGCGCCTGCATTTGGCCCAGGGTGCAATCCTGGAGACCCGGGATCAAATCCGACGTCGGGCTCCCGGTGAATGGAGCCTGCTTCTCCCTCTGCCTATGTCTCTGGCTCTCTCTCTGTGACTATCATAAATAAATACAAAAAAAAATTAAAAAAATGAGAAAAAAGAGCTAGTACACAGAACATATTATTTAGAATAATGTTTTTACCCATTTTCTCTTTAGCACAGACTATTTTATAAATTTTGTCATTTGTTAGTATAATATTTTCTTATAGTACTTCAAAAAACTATCATTTACAAATCACTAACAGATTTAATCTATTGTGAAAACAATTTGTGTATATATATATATATATATATATATATATATATATATATATTTTAGTATATTTGATATAGCTTTTATCTTTGGCAACTATTCATAAAATATTTATTTGTTTTAAAAACACTTAAATAAAAAATAAAAATAATAAATAAATAAAATAAATAAATAAAAACACTTAAATATACTGGCATTTTTCAAGCCTCTACTTTCTTTAGCTTTGAACTGTCCAATTTATGTGACCTTTGGCTAGCTTTTGAAAATATGCTCTCAACACTTAGTTCACCACTGAGTTCCAATTTGTGATACACAGAGGGAACTCTAGGAGTCCATTTATATGACAGACAGAAACGTCCTTTTTCTTTCACTGAATATCACTTTAAGAACCTAATAGGGGGAATGTAGCTTTCACAATATCTTCAGAGCCTCAAAAACTCAGCTAACTCTATTGAAAATTAGAAGACTGTAGATAGCTGATTTCCCCAACTTTACTCAAATGCACAGAGTCAACTTTGTATATTTCATGTATTCAGTGCACATTGCTAGCTTTTAAAAGTGTGTATTTTTAATGTGATTTTAGATCAACTGTAACTAACCTCTTTTAAAATCTCTATTTTTTAAAATGTTTATTTTATAATCTTCTATTGAAATACAGCCAATAACTAGAGATAGTGCATTAACATATCCAAGATAATTGAGAAACAAACAGATTTATATATGCCACATCCCTCAAGAATCAACTATATTTTGAAATAACTTTTGCCAAGAAAATTTTTTTAAAACTCCACATTCCCTCCCTCATTAATGAAGTTAGTTATGTCCCCTCTTCTCCAATTTGGGCCTGTGTGCAATCACATTGGATTTAAAAATGACTCTTTCTATAATCAAGCACTTTATAGTATCAGACCTAAGGCATCTTTATGAATAAAGCATGCATGAGCAACAATGTTGGGAATTACGTGTGGTCAATATGAAGTCTTTGTAGCACTACGAGAAAGGTTCTTCCTCAGCCGTGAACTGGTGAGGTGAATAATTCAAGTAAGAATTGACATTGCTGGAGACCAAAATGGTGAAACATCTCTTGATTAGAATTATAAGAACATGAGAGATTTTTGGAGAGAGAATAAAGGTCATTTGGTCCATCAAGGCATATCCTTTTTAGTACTCCATTTCAGCAAGGATGGCATCTAATTGTTTCTTGAAGGACATCCCTGCTTTTTGCCTCAACAACTTTGCCTGCAGGCTCTTCTAAGCATTAATTATTCTCCACATGAAAAGGTACTTTCTGAAATATGTGGTGAATTTATTTTTTAATTTCCATTTATGTCTGTTTGTCCTATAATCTGTATTAAAATGGAAATAGTAATTTGGGTTGACATTATCTGTGGCAGTTAAGACTTTACATGCTTCAAAACAGACAGCTCCAACTCTGTCCTTAATATTATATGCCCAGATTTATGGTCCTAACAACCAGCACTGCATAGCAAACAGTGGTAGGGGTCCCAGTGAGAACATTGAATACTTTGAAAATTCATAATCCCGCAAGTATATATCTTTTCTTTGTAAAATAGAGATGGGTACTTACTAAAAATAACTGAAAAGTAAATTAATTCATTGGTGTATTCCTTATCACTTGCATATATACATATATATATACATGTATTTTTATATACACATTTTTTACCCAAGATCAAATAATTATTTCATCATATTTGACTAAATATTTACAAAATATAAAACATAATCACAACTTACACAAATTTGGAAATATGCATGTAAAATACATAGTATTTTCAAGTTAACTGAAAGCAAAAAAAATGCTATTATTCTGTAGACACAAAGAAATCTGAAAACTCATTTTTTCTAAACAGCAACTAACACCCTTTTATTTTTTGTTTTTTGAAATGTTAGGAAGGGGAAATAATTACTTATGCAATACACGTTTCCCTTTTGTAACATTAACTAAATTTTAGAAGATCAATTATTCTGTTGCAATGACACTAGTTAACATCTTACTTAGGCCAAATGTTGTAATGAAATCTCCATGACAAAGACAGATCCAGAGTGACTGGTAATCCAGGAGAGCCAGATAGTTAAACCAATCATTGCTTGACATTACGCTGACCACAGTGATTGGTTCTAGTTGATCCATTTAGATCAATGTTCCAAAGTTTGTTCTGACTTGTGAAAAACAATTATTTGTCTTCCCTTACATATGAAGGAGGAAATACGTGGCTTCAACTGGTGTCAGCAAATTGCCAATTATAAAATAATCTAAGACATGTGAAAATGTGAAGTAGAGCCCTCCAAAGTGGGAACTGAAGCCCTGGAGACCAATCTAAATTTCAATTTTTCAGTTACAGACCAGAGAAATTTGTTTAAACTCTTTTAGTTTAGGTGTCATTAACTGCAAATGAAAGCATTCAAACTGGTAATCTAAATTTCATTTTTAAAATAAAATATATCGTTTTTGTGTTTATATAATGTTTATGTGCTTCACATCTGTGTGATTCTAGATATTCATAGTTATGTCAAACTATTTTTAAGGATCATGATAAAATTATGAATAATTAAGATACTCCAATTGCAACAGTTTAAAGGTAGGCAACACACATGCACACACACACACACACACACACACACACACACATAGATATATGCTGGAAAAGAGGTAGATGGACTAAGGAGCCTATGAACATGGTCTACTGGCTGGTCCTGGCAGCATACCTACCTCAACAGTAGCTAGTAGAAACATCAAATCTAATTAAAACTCCCCCCCCTCACTTTTTCAGTTATTACAGTATGGTCAATACCAGCACAGTAACCCAAAATAAACTTATCCACGGGATTGACCATTCTTTACAATATCCTGAAATAGAATGTCAGTTTAGACTTCTCACTTACATGTTACTTCTGAAAAAAAAAGGACATAGGTGAAGAAAAATATTCTTTTACTATTATTATTGCTTTCAGGGCCCTTGTCATTAGTTTTTATTGTCACAAAAGTAGAAGAAAGTTTCATATGATCATGAGAGATAGTTTAATCACAAAGGAAGAGGAAAGTTATGACAAGAGAAGTCTTTTTCTTTTATCACAAGAGCAGCAGGAGTCTCCCTTTATCTTGAGAAAAGTGAATCTCTTTTCCCATTTCTCTTTTTGAAACCCCTTTTGGAATAGAGGATCATAAATTTTAGGAAGGAAGAATTGATTCTGAGGCAATTTAGAATTTTTAGGCTTATTTTCTAATTTGAAAAAGTTGTTTAACTTCTAAGATTGCTTTTTCAACTATAAAAATCATCCTAATGTATTAAACCCTAATGGCCAAGGAATTAGAAAACTTAAAATAGAAAAATATAGTGATTCATAAATTTGTTTATTCATTCCTGTGATTCCTTGAGTTCTGCAGAACATTCTATGGGCACTTGGTTACTGGAGATAAGACAATATAAAATTAAAGTATGCAATATGTGCAATGTAAGACAAGGTGAGACTTTAGAGTAAGAAGAACTCTTGAAATTTAGTCAACAGTCATTAGATTGAAATGACAAGTGAAAATTGACTTTTGAGTGGGTAAACTATACATTTCTTATCACACTATGTACACACTGTTCAAACTATCCTACTTCTGATTAATTTTATATTACCCATCAATTATGACTTTATTTGTAGTTAACAAAAAATGGTAAGTAGTAATAGGACTGCTTGAGGACATTCTCAAACTTATATATTCCTTTTTATGACAAATTATACTATTTTTCTAAATCATTTTAGTAATAGAAAAACTGAATTCAATACATTTTCACCATGCCAACTATTCAAATACACAGTTGAATTGATCTTGCATTTTCAAAATAGTTTAAATAAATTTTTGCTATAGTAATGAAGCATAGAGTAGAAATAAACATGCACACTTCTAAAGATTTAAATATTACATATATTATTCAGCCATTTTTCAATGGCTAGCAATTTCATATAGTTAATAAACACCTATTAGCTATATTAACATAGTTAATAGAAAGACTTTTTTTTTGCTAATATGTTTGGAAAAGCCAAAAGTCATGAGTATGATTAGAAAATTATATGAATCCTTGCTTTGAATAATTCAATCTAAACAACTGATTTATATTATTTGAAGTAAATGAAGATATGCTTGCCCTTTAGGTGTTAATTATTTCAGCAAAACTATAAATTCTTGATTTACAATGAAGCGTAAAGATTACTGTTCTAACATGAGCTTCATGCTTACCACATACCACAGTTACTCGAATAAATGACACCAGATTTCTTTTTTTTTATTTTTTTGACACCAGATTTCTAAAGCAAATAATTCCCTGTGAGTAAATTGCACTTTGGCTTGACACTGCCTCCCACAGAAGCGGGTATATCTCTTGCCAGTCTCTTCCTTCCCCATGATCTATCCGTTTTCAACAAACACATTTAACAGCTGTGGATACAAACAAGGCACATTTGGCAAAAGTAGGAACCAGATGCCAAAATCTGAATGTATGTTCTATTCAAAGCATCCGGCCCTGTTGCTAACTCCTTGGTGTCACCGCTGTCGGCTCCCTCTCTTAATCATCTACTGGCAGGCAACAGAGGCGCATCTGGGGATATTGTCGAGGTGATGTAGCTGTGCTCTGGCTACCTTGTGAGTTGTAACCATTTTGAGGTAGCTTCCTATTTCTAAGAATGTTTTGAAAAAACTATTATGAAATATGTTATACATTATGACATATATTTATATTTTTATACTATATGAAATACACACACACACACACACACACACACACACACTGTTATGAAACACTAAAAGAGCTCATTGAAAATAAAAATCCCAAATTTAAGACTTTCAAATTTCTGCCTGGGAGCAAGACACTGTTATCTGAAATAGTTAAAACACATCCTTACAAAGTATGTGTGAACAAATGTAAGGTACAAATTAATAGTGAAATCTGCATGATAAATGACTTTAGCTACCTAGGCAGAGGATTTGTTGTAGCTCAGATTCTCTTATGCCTGAGGCTAGCTTACATGTGTGGAGTTTATTTGGAATTTGAGCCCAGAGAGCAGAAGGGAGGAACAAAGTAGTGAGGTGAGGTGGGAAGGGGCAGGTAGTTCAAAAGGGAAGTAGTAAATCCAACAGTAAGTTAGGCATCTCTTGATTTTTGCTGGATCCCATGGTACACACTCTGGGGATGCTCCTGAAATATTTTTTTTCAGAGATACATATCTGAGGGAGGAAAAGGGGAAACATTGATTTTTATTCCCCCATCTGAGAATTATTTCCTGCTTTCCTGTGCCACTTAGAAATTTTGGAGTTGTGCATGTGAGAATGTTGACTAGATTACTGTGGTCTCCTCATTGTGTGTAAGAGAAGAAAGGAGTATTTCACATGGCACGAGCTTGTGTCAAGGCATTGTTAAATTACACCCAAAGTTGCTGGATTCTGGAATCTAAGGTGGAACTTATGAGATTTGAGTTGGTAAATAAGCAGTAACAAATACACAGCTACTATTTCCTTAGCTTTCTACATACATTGTCACATTAATGTTCACAATAACTCTAAAAGTAGATATTCTTATCATTATGCTTCTATTTTATAGTTGAAACTAAGGATGTAGAAAAGTAAGGCAGTTTTCCCAGGATCATTCAGATAGAGAGGCCCAAAACTAGAATTTGACCTTTTTCTGGATGCTGTACAAGATTCAGTCCCTGTTAACAGAGGCTCTTATCTACCAGTGACTTAAAGATCTGTTCCTCAGCACAGATGGAATGCTTTGTTCATTCCAGGTGATAGAAGGTCTGCCAGAGTTGCTACACTTGAAAATTACTCCCTAATGCTGACTCCCTAATGCTCATGCCTCATTCTCATCTATCACCCCTGCTCAGTTGACCTTCATTTTTTTAAACAAGATTTTATTTATTTTTTGAGAGAGAGAGAGAGAGAGCAGGGAGAGGGGCAGAAGGACAGGGAGAGAATCCAGGCAGACTGTACTGAGTGCAGAGCCTAGGCAGGGCTTGACTTTCCCAGGACTCTGAGGTCATGACCTGAGCCAAAAGTAAGAGTCAGACACTTACCCAACTGAGTCATCCAGGTGCCCATCAGGTGACCTTCCTATAGTGTCTCCTAGCTCCTCCCTCTGCCCCTAGGCCCTGACCCATTCACATAGTCACTTTCTTAGGGTTCTCAAAAAAGAATTGATAAATAAATCATAGCAAAACCTAACCAAACAGATTAAATATGTTTTTTTTCTTTCAACAGTATTGAAATAACCATTTATTCTTCAAAGGAATTATGGGTGCTGTTCAGTCACTGGAAAAGGAAAACTGAAGAAAAATAGACCAAGAAAAGGAACTAAATCATCTATATTACAACCTACCATCATTTTATGTGTAGAAGAATAACCAATTTCTACAAACTATCCCTTTATGGTTTGGTTAAATTTAAGGTCAGAAGCAAGAAAATAATATGAGTGAATTAAATGTGCATTGGTTAACATAGATAATTTAAAATAAAATGCAGATATACACAGAAGTATATGGAAGACAACAGTTATTTTGAGTCTTACCTAGAGGAAAAAGAGTTTGCATTTCATAGGCAGAAGTGAAATCAATCTAAGTCCTCAAAGAGGAGTATGGGAGTATATAGCATTTGAAAAAGAAAATCTTTAGGCAGCCCTGGTGGCCCAGCGGTTTAGCCCTGCCTTAAGCCCAGGGCATGATTCTGGAGACCTGGGATTGAGTCCCACATCAGGCTCCCTGCATGGAGCCTGCTTCTCCCTCTGCCTGTGTCTCTGCTTCTCTCTCTCTCTCTCTCTCTCTCTCTCTCTCTCTCTCTGTGTGTGTGTGTCTCTCATGAATAAATAAATAAAATCTTAAAAAAAAAAGAAAAGAAAATCCTAATAGCTATGTTAAGGTCTGGTGTGAATCGAAAATTCAAATTACTAAAATAAAAGAAATAAAATAGCTGATTTCTATAAAGTGAAATATGAGTTGGTAAGGGATCCAGATTTATTAAGGACAAAATTACCAAGATTTATTGATGGGAAAAGTTATGAAATACATGTATATATGTGACTCTAAGTCACATATTAGAGCATCAAGATTTACTTAGAGTGATAGAGACATTAGATAGGACTGACAATTTCTAGGAAAATACATGATGGATGCTACTTTATTAAGAGAAAGAAAAAAGAGACTAGAAATGGCTGATCCCGGTAGAAAAATAAATATAAAAAGAGTTTTATTTTTTTATTTTTATTTTTTTTTATAAAAAGAGTTTTAGATAGAATGTTGATCATACTACAAGCCTTCAAATGTTTTTCTAGTTAACAACTAAAGGGGAAAAGGTAGTAATGAATGAGACATAAGGTTGCCAGAAATTGAATAGGAGAATCGGGGACATTATCAATATAGAAAAAATAGTGGTGTTGGCATCCAGTCCTGCCAAAAATCCCCCCAAAAATATGGAAAAAAAATCCTTAGTGTGAAGTAATTTATATCACAGAATGATTCCAGTGACAAAGAAAGAGCACCAAAATTTAAGAGATGAGGCAGGCATATAGACAAATGCAATGGAATGCTATATCAAGTTAATCTTACATTAACCAGGAAATATGATTCATCTTTAAATCTCTCAAAGTTCATTGTAGTCATAGTTGAATACAGAAAATTATTAGGTATAGTAAAATATTTTTACTGACACATTATAAAGTGAGCAAAATAAATGAAATATCTACTGTACTTCTGAAGGATGACCATGAAATTTTAATGCACTATAAGATTAATAATATAGCTCAATAAGATTGATATATTAAAATATATAATCTATTAATACTTAAGGAATTATAGTAGTATTTTTTTAAATTTTATTTATTTATTCATGAGGGACACAGAGAGAGAAGCAGAGACATTGGCAGAGGGAGAAGTATGCTCCCGATGAGGAGCCCGATGTGGGATGCAATCCCAGAACCCCGGGATCACAGCCTAAGCCAGAGGCAGACATCTAACCACTGAGATACCCAGGTTCCCCAAGGAATTTTAGTAGTTTGTCAGATAAACATGCAAGTCCTTTAGTTGTAGACTTCAAAATTTTAACTTCTACACCAATGAATATAAGATACATAATTATGTACGTAGTCCATTTTGCTAAGTAACATGACTACATGCATTTGAATAGATTTTTATCTATTTTCATCTAGCTGCGTTCTTAGGGAACTGAGAACGTAGCAGTATTGTAAGCCAGGAGGTTCCCAGAATACCACTCCACTGCAGCTGGAGACACCCTCCAGGTCTGCTTATTCCACTTGCGTCTCACAAGCCTCTGACAAACGGCTCTGTTGCAGATGTTGGAAACTCTTTCTGCAGACAGTGTGCAACTGTGAGGGACTGAGGGTGAGCTGAACTCTCCGAAGTAAGTTGATTTCGGACAAGGCGTTCAGCTAGCTTCTCTCGTATGGCACTTAGGATGTACCACCTGGCTCACACAGGAAATACTAAAAAACCACTAGATTGAGCTTGGATGCACTAGTGTTGAGGGCCAGGACTTTCTACTTAGCTCTCACAACGCTCAGGCACGCATCGGGGCTAGGCCTTTTAGGAGCGCGGTGTACCTGCAGGCAGGATGTGGGAGGGATAGTCCATAAGCTCAACTCTCGGAAGTGTGTATGCTTTGCAGGCAGATGTCTGCTACACACTTTCATGGGAGCTAGGACCGAGATACACTCTCATTGAACAAGGACGTTTGCAATGTCTCTTTTGAGATCAGATACACTTGAGGAGAATCCTGTCACTTCCACATGCTTTACACACAACCTCTTCTGGCACCTAACAGAAGGATGCTGGGACCTTTGTCTACGGGGAGGCAGATTGCGGCGGGTCCTGTCCTGACCTCAGCTCGCACAAGGAAGCATGCCTACAAGCCAGCTTTCAACTATCTGCGTTCTTAGGGCACTGAGAACTTAGCAGTACTCTAAGTCAGGAGGTACCCAGAATACCACACCACTGCAGCTGGAAACACCATCCAGGTCTGCTTATTCCACGTGCGTCTCACAAGCCTCTGAGACACGGCTCTGGTGCAGATGTTCGAAACTCATTCTGCAGGCAGTGTGCAACTGTGAGGCACTGAGGGTGAGCTCAACTCTCCGAAGTAAGTTGCTTTTGGACAAGGCGTTCAGCTAGCTTCTCTCATATGGCACTTAGGATGTAGCACCTGGCTCACACAGGAAATACTAGGAAATCGCTGGATTGAGCTTGGATGCACTAGTCTTGAGGGCCGGACTTTCCACTTACCTCTCACAACACTTCAGGCACGCATCGGGGCTAGGCCTATTAGGAGCGCAGTGTACGTGCAGGCAGGATGTGGGAGGGACAGTCCATAAGCGCAACTCTCGGAAGTGTGTATGCTTTGCAGGCAGATGCCTGCTAGACACTTTGATGGGAGCTAGGACAGAACTACACTCTCATTGAACAAGGACGTTTGCAATGTCTGCATTGAGATCAGATACACCTGAGGAGAATCCTGTCACTTCCACATGCTCTTCACACAACCTCTTCCGGCACCTAACATAAGGATGCTGGGACCTACGTCTACGGGCAGTCAGAATGCGGGAGGGTCCTGCCCTGAACTAAGCTCGCACAAGGAAGCACGCCTAAAAGCCAGCCTTCAACAAGCTGCGTTCCTCAGGGCACTGAGAACGTAACACTGTTCTAAGCCAGGAGGTACCCAGAATACCACTCCACTGCAGCTGGAGACACCCTCCAGGTCTGCTTATTCCACTTGCGTCTCACAAGCCTCTGACAAACGGCTGTGGTGCAGATGTTGGAAACTCTTTCTGCAGGCAGTGTGCAACTGTGAGGGACTGAGGGTGAGCTCAACTCTCCGAAGTAAGTTGCTTTCGGACAAGGCGTTCAGCTAGCTTCTCTCGTATGGCACTTAGGATGTAGCACCTGGCTCACACAGGAAATACTAGGAAATCGCTGGGTTGAGCTTGGATGCACTAGTCTTGTGGGCCGGGACTTTCCACTTACCTCTCACAACACTTCAGGCACGCATCGGGGCTAGGCCTGTTAGGAGCGCGGTGTACGTGCAGGCAGGATGTGGGAGGGACAGTCCATAAGCCCAACTCTCGGAAGTGTGTATGCTTTGCAGGCAGATGTCTGCTAGACACTTTGATGGGAGCTAGGACCGAGCTACACTCTCATTGAACAAGGACGTTTGCAATGTCTGCATTGAGATCAGATACACCTGAGGAGAATCCTGTCACTTCCACATGCTCTTCACACAACCTCTTCCGGCACCTAACATAAGGATGCTGGGACCTACGTCTACGGGCAGTCAGAATGCGGGAGGGTCCTGCCCTGAACTCAGCTCGCACAAGGAAGCACGCCTACAAGCCAGCTTTCAACTAGCTGCGTTCCTCGGGCACTGAGAACGTAACAGTGTTCTAAGCCAGGAGGTACCCAGAATACCACTCCACTGCAGCTGGAGACACCCTCCAGGTCTGCTTATTCCACTTGCGTCTCACAAGCCTCTGACAAACGGCTGTGGTGCAGATGTTGGAAACTCTTTCTGCAGGCAGTGTGCAACTGTGAGGGACTGAGGGTGAGCTCAACTCTCCGAAGTAAGTTGCTTTCGGACAAGGCGTTCAGCTAGCTTCTCTCGTATGGCACTTAGGATGTAGCACCTGGCTCACACAGGAAATACTAGGAAATCGCTGGGTTGAGCTTGGATGCACTAGTCTTGTGGGCCGGGACTTTCCACTTACCTCTCACAACACTTCAGGCACGCATCGGGGCTAGGCCTGTTAGGAGCGCGGTGTACGTGCAGGCAGGATGTGGGAGGGACAGTCCATAAGCCCAACTCTCGGAAGTGTGTATGCTTTGCAGGCAGATGTCTGCTAGACACTTTGATGGGAGCTAGGACCGAGCTACACTCTCATTGAACAAGGACGTTTGCAATGTCTGCATTGAGATCAGATACACTTGAGGAGAATCCTGTCACTTCCACATGCTCTTCACACAACCTCTTCCGGCACCTAACATAAGGATGCTGGGACCTACGTCTACGGGCAGTCAGAATGCGGGAGGGTCCTGCCCTGAACTCAGCTCGCACAAGGAAGCACGCCTACAAGCCAGCTTTCAACTAGCTGCGTTCCTCGGGCACTGAGAACGTAACAGTGTTCTAAGCCAGGAGGTACCCAGAATACCACTCCACTGCAGCTGGAGACACCCTCCAGGTCTGCTTATTCCACTTGCGTCTCACAAGCCTCTGACAAACGGCTGTGGTGCAGATGTTGGAAACTCTTTCTGCAGGCAGTGTGCAACTGTGAGGGACTGAGGGTGAGCTCAACTCTCCGAAGTAAGTTGCTTTCGGACAAGGCGTTCAGCTAGCTTCTCTCGTATGGCACTTAGGATGTAGCACCTGGCTCACACAGGAAATACTAGGAAATCGCTGGGTTGAGCTTGGATGCACTAGTCTTGTGGGCCGGGACTTTCCACTTACCTCTCACAACACTTCAGGCACGCATCGGGGCTAGGCCTGTTAGGAGCGCGGTGTACGTGCAGGCAGGATGTGGGAGGGACAGTCCATAAGCCCAACTCTCGGAAGTGTGTATGCTTTGCAGGCAGATGTCTGCTAGACACTTTGATGGGAGCTAGGACCGAGCTACACTCTCATTGAACAAGGACGTTTGCAATGTCTGCATTGAGATCAGATACACCTGAGGAGAATCCTGTCACTTCCACATGCTCTTCACACAACCTCTTCCGGCACCTAACATAAGGATGCTGGGACCTACGTCTACGGGCAGTCAGAATGCGGGAGGGTCCTGCCCTGAACTCAGCTCGCACAAGGAAGCACGCCTACAAGCCAGCTTTCAACTAGCTGCGTTCCTCGGGCACTGAGAACGTAACAGTGTTCTAAGCCAGGAGGTACCCAGAATACCACTCCACTGCAGCTGGAGACACCCTCCAGGTCTGCTTATTCCACTTGCGTCTCACAAGCCTCTGACAAACGGCTGTGGTGCAGATGTTGGAAACTCTTTCTGCAGGCAGTGTGCAACTGTGAGGGACTGAGGGTGAGCTCAACTCTCCGAAGTAAGTTGCTTTCGGACAAGGCGTTCAGCTAGCTTCTCTCGTATGGCACTTAGGATGTCGCACCTGGCTCACACAGGAAATACTAGGAAATCGCTGGGTTGAGCTTGGATGCACTAGTCTTGTGGGCCGGGACTTTCCACTTACCTCTCACAACACTTCAGGCACGCATCGGGGCTAGGCCTGTTAGGAGCGCGGTGTACGTGCAGGCAGGATGTGGGAGGGACAGTCCATAAGCCCAACTCTCGGAAGTGTGTATGCTTTGCAGGCAGATGTCTGCTAGACACTTTGATGGGAGCTAGGACCGAGCTACACTCTCATTGAACAAGGACGTTTGCAATGTCTGCATTGAGATCAGATACACCTGAGGAGAATCCTGTCACTTCCACATGCTCTTCACACAACCTCTTCCGGCACCTAACATAAGGATGCTGGGACCTACCTCTACGGGCTGTCATGCGGGAGGGTCCTGCCTGAACACAGTTCGCACAAGGAAGCACGCCCACAAGCCAGGATTCAACTAGCTGCGTTCCTCGGGCACTGAGAACGTAACAGTGTTCTAAGCCAGGAGGTACCCAGAATACCACTCCACTGCAGCTGGAGACACCCTCCAGGTCTGCTTATTCCACTTGCGTCTCACAAGCCTCTGACAAACGGCTGTGGTGCAGATGTTGGAAACTCTTTCTGCAGGCAGTGTGCAACTGTGAGGGACTGAGG
>NW_024570915.1:0-17778 GCF_018345385.1 Vulpes lagopus | reverse complement strand
CACAAGACTGATTCCTTATTCTCCTGTCTTGCTCAGGCACTGAAAGTAGGAAAAAGAATGACTTTAGGTAATAATGGTTCTTTCTAACTGAGGCAGAATGATCACAGTAAGCTCTCTAATGACTATATCTCATAGCTAGTCAGTAAGTATTCCCTTGAAGGGGAATCTGGGCAACCCAGATTCAAGGAGAGAGAAAATAGATTTGGCAACCTAAGGCCAACTGACACAGATGATGTCAACTGTGACCATGTTTACCTACTTTCATGACATTCAAGGGTACCTTGAACACAATTTGTACTTAATACAAATTTACCTAATTGAATGAACTGCTAAAAAGCAAATAAGTACATGGAAGGTTATCAAGTAGGTACATTGCATGGTAAGTAGGTATAGTAAGCACATCTACTTTCTTGTGTCTAGATGAAATTATATGATCTCTGCTCTTAGGGATGACTATTGTCAACTATACATTCAGCATCCTAAATAAAATTCTTGAGTTGTTAAGTGGTTTCACTTTATAATTAATGGTCTTATCCTTTTCCCATTCTAGACAGGCCAGGCACTTTGATATCATTTCACTATCCGAAAAATGATTTGATTTTTCACTCATCTACTAAAATTTGATAGCCTGGTCTGCCAAAAAGAAAAACTTAGACAAGAGTCCAAGAGGACTGAGATGTAACCCAACATATTCGCCTAAATTTTGTATTAATTCTGGGCAGAACATTCTCATTTGTGGCCTTATCAGTAGTAAAATAGAAATCCCTAAGAACTTTGCCCTCTTTATCTTTTACCATTTTTTTAACACAGGTTTTGTGACTTATCTTTTCAAACTATTTTTCATTTGGAACTTATTCCATCTAGTAAATGCTTCCTGTTAAGTCCTTAATTACAGACTTCATTTATCCACTTTTATTTTATTTCACATTGATTTTTCTCAGGGTGTCTTTCATGAATCTGCATCTTGGTATCAGCTCCCTTCTCATTTTGCAGAGGTGAGCTATCAGATGGCAGCTGGTTCATAGATCGGTCGACTTGTCATATGCTTTTCAAGTTAGCAAAACTAATTGTGGATGAGTAAAGGAAAGCCTGGCATTCTTTTTGAAGCAACAACAAGACACTTGAAGGACTTGTTCTTTGCATTGGGTAATTCTCGGTAACTGGTGGCTTAAAGTAGAACAACTGTAACTATGTAGCCTTCAGGGAGATGTTCTCTATTCCTAGCAATGGGTCTCAGCTGTCAGTGTGAGAGTCACTTTTCAGAAAATCCCCAAATTTTGCAGTCGAATCTAAGCACTGTGTCACCAACATCAGTGACTATGCCCTGGACATGACAAATAGTAATAAGAGAAAAATATTTTACAGCTATCCAGACAAATTCATTGCTGTAATACCAACATATAATGTGGTAATAATAGTATAAGATTTCTGTATGTGTGATAGCACTGTTGCCAACATGTCCTATAGGGAAAAATGTGTCTCACTGGATTGGAAAGAAAAACATAAAATTATGGGACACCTGGTGACTCAACAGTTGAGCGTCTGCCTTTGGCTTAAGGCATGATCCCCAAATCCCGGTATTGATTACCACATTGGGCTTCCTGCATCTCCATCTGCTTATGTCTCTGTCTCTCTCTCTCTCTCTCTCTCTCTCTCTCTGTCTCTCATGAATAAATAAATAATAAAAATTTAAAAAAACACACAAAATTCTGACTAAACACTCCATCAGTAAAGAATGTGCTAGCATAATTAAGAACTATTTGGATATGATATTATTTATTAATATTATTATATTGGAAAACTGCAAGCAAAAACTAACAGAGAAGTATGAGGTGAATAACAGAAACAACAAAAGTCAGATGGAGTAAATGTGGGCCATTCTTTGAGTTGACATTCTATTCATGATTATAAATGAAAACTATTGTTAGTGTTATAAATGAGACTTATATTTAATATTTCCAGGTAGGTCCAAATGTTTTCTAAAACAGCAATTAAAAAATAGTGTCTGTCCTTGGCTGAATTTTAAGTAATTCATCTAAAGGGAAATGCTTTCAAGCTATATATATATATATATATATATATATATATATATATATATATTTGTCCTAGAGTGGTTTCTTTTTAGTTTCTTTGCTTCAGAAGGCAAGAAAGGTTGTTAAAAATAGGCCGGGTTAGAATATACCATATTGGCAAACAATTTACTCAGGAAATTTACTATGGGGAATTTACTGTGGGGAATTACTCCCCCAATTTACTATGGGAAATGTGAAAAGTTGTTAAAAAAATGACAAGAGATTATTGCCTCGCTTTTTTCATTGAACAATTAAATTCTAGTTGAATTTCTATAACATTGATTAATTTAGAACACCAAGATGCAGAAACATCAACTCATGGTTGTGTAGGGATCCCCTGATTCAGTTGAAGTAAATGTATCACTCGATACATTTGCTTTTGTCAAAAGTTTTGTATTACATGACTTAAATTATTCTGTATATAACATTTTGAAATTTAGCATTTAGAGGAAACTTCATCTATAAGTGCTAGGTAACTCAAGCTACCAAATTTCAAAGCTATTTTTGTCCCCAATTGAGTTAATTCTCTATTTTCCATAATCTCTTAAACACTTCACTTGGAAATAGAAGACATGTTTCACCAACTGCCTGTTTAAATTTAAAATCCCACAGCTATAGGATCAAGTAGGCAGTAACGTGGCAAGTGTATTTTTTCTAGTGTTTAAGGTAAAGAAGCTAAAATGAAACATGAAATAGTTAAGATCATTAATTGCATATATATAGAATCTTGCATTTTATCTGGGTTGTAAATCTTTCATTCAGTTAAGTCAGCTGAATTCAAATTTCCTTTTTATTTATGGTCTTTTCTTAGATTCTTGAAATGGATAAAGCAAAATCAAGAGAAGATATTCATCAACACACATTGTTGTGACTTATAAAGGTTATGTTACTCCTTATCAGAACTAAGCCACAGTTGACTACTCACTCCCCCTGACATTGAGTCACTGCCATATTCTCCATCCAGCTCCAAAATAAAGTAGCAGATTTTTAAGGGTGGAATAAGAAAAGCACAGGTGGTACCACCTACTGTAAATGCTTTAGTTCTTCTTAGATCAGTAACAGCTGTTGGTCTTTTCACAGTTTGTTAAAAAGCAAAGCAAGGCGTAGAATGTGGGCTATTGACGTTGTGCAGCAATACCATTTGTTTGCTCAGATCATGATAACCAACAGCAACTTGAGAAGTGTTTCCTTTTTGGGCTTTTGGTAAAAAAATCTTCAGGCCTGACTGCCTACCTTGCAAATAGTGCTGTTGATCTATTGATTAATTCTGGACACATTATAAATTATATAACTACCATGTGTTTTAATCTCACTAATCTGAGAGTGTACATTATATAGTTTAAAGGGATTTTAAGAATTAATGAGCATCTGTTTCATCCTGTCTAGGCATATGGGGGAGAGAGGTGAAAAGAAAAGGGGACAAACTGTTTTGAGGTTTGTGATAATGTTACCTTAAATGCCCCCTCTCACTGAGGCTAGGACTACCCTCTCTCATCTTTTACAAGAAGCCAGGCTTTCCACTCATTGAGGGTACAGCAAGAAGTAAAATTGCATATTTGTGATTAGGACTGGGCCACTGAAGAAGAGTCTTAGGTATAGGGCTGGTCATTTGTTGGAAGAAAAGGAGTCTTAATTAGAATCATTAAAGGGAGGTAGCACATGTGGGCATGATTTAGGCTATCTTCAAGATGCTGTGTGGTTCACCTTGATGGATAAAGTGTGTAATAGGATATTCTAGATCACAGCATCAGTCAAGCAACAGTGTGTTTCCATTTGGTCTATTTTGAAACAGGATCCTAAGTAAGGCATAAAGAGGAGAAAGCAGTCAGAAAATAGCTCCTAGGGAGCAAGGTTTATAACAAGATTAACATCAGCCTGCCCAGAACGATGACGTCTGAGGATATCCTGATATCCTGAAGATGTATTCAGAAATAAATCAGCAGCTCGGTACGGCTGAGGCTGGGTATTAGTAATGATTAGGCCAAGAGTTGACAGAAGTTGGAAAACACAAAGGTAAATAAAAGAATTTATAGCAGTAGCTTTGTAACACTAAGCATTTAAAAGAATAAAGTTCAGTGTATTATACAGAAAATAATGGCAAGTCTTCCTGTAGTTCTAGAATCAATTCCAGGAATTTGCCTTTTAAAACCCCAAATGATTTCAATATGGAAGATCCTTCCCCCCAAATTACAATTTATAAGCAGTGCTTACTGTCTATCAAGGAAATAAATGAATGTCTAAACAAACATAATAAATGGTAAAAAGTGGTACATTGCAATAAGAGAGGTATGGGCATCAGGGACAGCATTAGGATTGTTTTGAATTCACTTCGACTTTTAAGAGTATTCATCAGGGATAATGTAAAGAGGGGGATAATCTCGGGGAGTTAAACTGCTTAGCAGATGTATGCAGGTGGGTTGTCTCATGTTACACTCACTCTAAATATCCAGAGGAAGATAATATCGTGCAAGGTGCCTGGGTGGCTCAGATAGTTAAGCATCTGCCTTCCGCCCAGGTCATGATCCTGGAGTCCTAGAATGGAGCCCCACAGCAGATTCACTCCTCAGAGGGGAGTTTGCTTCTCCCTCTCCTGTAGCTCTGCCTTGCTCATGTGGTCTCTCTCTCTCTTTATTAAATAAAGAAAATCTTTTTTAAAAAGATAACACTGCAATAGTAAAACTGAAAGGGATATTAGAAACCACCTCATCCAAATTAATGAGAAAACAAGCCTAGAAAGCTATCTCATTCTATCTCTAGACAACCTTAACTATTCTGTAATGTCAAAAAAGTGTAGCCCCTTAATTTTTAAACACTAATCTGAAAACTATAGTCATGAATCATGAATAATTGATCTATTTTCTCTTCTAATAAAGTATTTAAATATTGGAGGACACTTTAAAAAAATGTTTTTATTCCTTTTTCAAAAATTTACTCCTAGTTCTTTCATTTCTAATTCACATTACTTCTTTCTTTTCTCCTTTCTTTCTTCTTTGTTCTTTTTTTCTCTTCTTTCTTTCTTTCTTTCTTTCTTTCTTTCTTTCTTTCTTTCTTTCTTTCTTTTCCTTCTTTCTTTTTTCATTCTGTTTTTAGAATTATGCCAAACTTTATCCCATAGGTACTTTTCAGTAATTTTCCAGGTTCTGTTTATTTTGAACATAAAAAAAATAAATCTACAAGATTATAAATGCCATGAGTAAGTTTCCTCAATGTCTTCTCTTTGAACATGCCTTTCTTAGACTTTGTCCTTCCTAAAATGTGAAGGAAGTTAAACTATAGGGAGTTAAAAGGAAACATAGTAGTTACCCTGAAACTGTGTTCTGAATTTCCTCACTAGCTTGGAAATATCTGGAGAAGATAATATAAATCATGAAAAATTATAGAAGTAATGGAGTGGTGATATCAGTTAACCACACAACCTACTCTTAAGTACATCCTTACATGATTCTACTTAGCCACAGAATTCTTCCCTTGAAGCTCAGTTTTAAACTGTTTTGACTTTAAAACTCTTTACTGAGTGAAAGAACAAAATAATAATTTCTATTTGCCATAAATTTGTACTATGGAAGTGTAAAACATTTTCAAAAAAATAATCTCAAGTAAGTTGAACAACAATAATAAATTATAGAGAAACAAATATAGAAGAAATGGATGCATGTTCATCTGACAAAATATTTTATTCCATGAGCTTTTCTCCTTATTTTTAAAATAAATCTGTACTATTTTTACAAGGATGTTGAGATGATTAAATAAGAAAAAATATAAAGCAGTATAGAATCTGTTATTAATATTAAAACATTGAAGTATAAAGATAAAATGTATTTTAGTATAATAGTATTATATTTGTGCTATTTTTCCTTGTGGCTATTGCTAGATATTCAGTATGAGATATTTAAATATATTTTAATATTTTTATAAGTCCAAAATGAGGTTAAAAAATAGATTTTAATATTGACATAGGGAATCATTAGTTTTAGTGAGAATGGTTTTCAGTGAGGACTCAAGTAACATTTAATTGTTTTATGGTATCTTTTACAGAAAGAAAGATTCTGTTGCAACCATTTTGGTCTCAAAGGTCCCTTTAGAGAGAGCTAAATACTGTTAGAATCTTTTAATAAGTGAAACTACCAAGAAGTTCATAAAGATAGAACAGATAAAGGTAGAACAGAGGTTACATATAGGATGTCACACAGATTCTCATTTAAATTAATTCCATTACCATATAATGAGGAAGAACTGTATTATATACTAAAATTTCTTTCTATTGTCCTTCTTTTATTATATTTAAAGGTAAAAAGATCTTCACAGTTGAGATGTACTGTATAGTACATATTTATATCATTTTAATAATTCAGATATTTGGCATTTTGGGGGGGTCCTCTTAACATAGGTTGACATCTTAATTTCTAAATATTTGATTGAGCTAACCCCAATAAAGTTCATCTTTATTAGACCTAATACTTTTAGCCTAATATTTACATTTATGCAATATTGATGGTATTAAGATCTTCAATATATTTATAGTACAGTCACTTTGGGTTTGTATTCTGTTACTTTTTTTTTCTTCTTTTTACCTACTGCCTTTCTCTTGTTAAATTTTTTTTTATTATTTTATTATTTTTTTATTTTTATTTTTTATGATAGTCACACAGAGAAAGAGAGAGAGAGAGAGAGAGAGAGAGAGAGAGAGAGAGAGGCAGAGACATAGGCAGAGGGAGAAGCAGGCTCCATGCACCGGGAACCCGACGTGGGATTCGATCCCGAGTCTCCAGGATCGCGCCCTGGGCCAAAGGCAGGTGCTAAACCACTGCGCCACCCAGGGATCCCCTTTCTCTTGTTAAATCACATTTTTTTCTCTTTAGCTCTCCTTCTATTTGTAATATTTACACGTCAACATCTGTGTAATGTTTATATGTTGAATACATAGAATCCTGCATGTCAAGGAGCCAAAAGGTCACTTGATTCATGTTTAATTAAAACTATGAGCACATCAAGAACACCTTGTTTCATTTTTTTTTAAAGATTTTTTATTTATGTGAGGTGCCGGAAGAGGTTGTGTGAAAAGCATGTGGAAGCGACAGGACTCAACTTCGTGTATCTGAGTCAATACAGAGATTGCAAACGTCCTTCTTCAATGAGAGTGTAGCTCGGTCCTAGCTCCAATCAGTAAGTGTCTAGCACACGTCGGCCTGCACAGCTCACACACGTCTGAGAGTTGAGCTCATGGCCTGTCCCTCCCGCATCCTGACTGCCTGTAGGGTTCACTTCCACAGCATTTCGTTTGGTTATTTTCATGTCGATTTGATCATTTTGGTTTCGATTTGATTATTTTCGTTTGGATTGATTATTTTCTATTCAATTTGATCATTTTCTATTCGATTCGATTATTTTAGTTTCTATTTGATTACTTTCGATTCGATTCCATTATTTTCATGTCGATTTGATTATTTTGGTTTCGTTTCGATTATTTTCGTTTGGATTATTTTCTATTCAATTTGATCATTTTCTATTCGATTCGATTATTTTAGTTTCTATTTGATTACTTTCGATTCGATTCCATTATTTTCATGTCGATTTGATTATTTTGGTTTCATTTCGATTATTTTCATTTCGATTGATTATTTTCGATTTGATTTGATTATTTTCGATTCGATTTGATTATTTTTGTTTCGATTTCATTATTTTCTATTCGATTTGATTATTTTCGAATACGATTCGATTTTAGTTTCGATTTGATTATTTTCGATTTGATTTGATTATTTTCGATTCGATTTGATTTTTTTCATGTCGATTTGATTATTTTGGTTTCGATTCGATTATTTTCTTTTCGATTGATTATTTTCGTTTCGATTTGATTATTTTCGATTCGAGTTGATTTTTTTCGATTCGATTCGATTATTTTCGTGTCTATTTGATTATTTTCAATTCGACTCAATTATTTTCGATTTGATTCGATTATTTTGGTTTCGATTCGATTATTTTTGTTTTGATTGATTATTTTTGTTTCGATTCGATCATTTTCTATTCGATTTGATTATTTTCGATTCGATTCGATTATTTTAGTTTCGATTTGGTTATTTTCGATTCGATTCGATTATTTTCGATTCAATTCGATTATTTTGGTTTCGATTTATTTTCTTTTCGATTGATTATTTTCGTTTCGATTCGATTATTTTCTATTCGATTTGATTATTTTCGATTCGATTATTTTCATGTTGATTTGATTATTTTGGTTTCGATTCGATTATTTTCTTTTCGATTATTTTCGTTTTGATTTGATTATTTTCGATTCGAGTTGATTTTTTTCAATTCAATTCAATTCGTTTCTTTTCGATTCAAATTTTTTCGATTCGATTCGATTATTTTCATTTTGATTTGTTTTTCGATTCGATTCGACTATTTTCGATTCGATTCGATTTTTCTCGTTTCGATTTGATTATTTTCGATTCGATTCGATTGTTTTCGATTCGATTCAATTCGTTTCTTTTCGATTCGAACTTTTTCGATTCGATTTGATATTTTTCATTTTGATTCGATTATTTTCATTTCGATTCGATTATTTTCGTTTCGATTCGACTATTTTTGTTTCGATTCGATTTTTTTCGTTTCGATTCGATTTTTTTTGTTTCGATTCGAGTATTCGTTTTGATTTGATTATTTTCATATCGATTCGATTTTTTTTATTCCATTTAATTATTTTCGCTTCTACTTGATTTTTTTCATTTCGATTCGATTATTTTCTATTCGATTTGATTTTTTTCGATTTGATTCGATTATTTTAGTTTCGATTTGATTATTTTCGTTTCAATTCGATTATTTTCATCTCGATTTGATTATTTTGGTTTCGATTTGATTATTTTCATTTCAATTGATTATTTTCGTTTCGATTCGATTATTTTCTATTCAATTTGATTTTTTTCGATTCGATTTGATTTTTTTCAATTCGATTTGATTTTTTTCGATTCGATTCAATTCGTTTCTTTTCGATTCGAATTTTTTCGATTCGATTCGATTATTTTCATTTCGATTTGTTTATTTTCGATTCGATTCGATTATTTTCGATTCAATTCGATTTTTCGCATTTCGATTTGATTATTTTCGATTCGAATTGATTTTTTTCGATTCGATTCAATTTGTTTCTTTTCAATTTGATTATTTTCGTTTCAGTTCGATTATTTTCATTTTGATTTGACTTTTATCGTTTTGATTCGATTATTTTCGTTTCTATTTGATTATTTTTTATTCGATTTGATTATTTTCGATACGATTTGATTATTTTTGATTCATTTCGATTTTTTCGCTTCTACTTTTTTTTTCGTTTTGATTCATTTATTTTCGTTTCGATTCGATTATTATTGTTTCGATTATTTATTTTCGTTTCGATTCTTTTTTTTCCGATTCAATGCTATTCAATTCGATTTTTTTTCGATTCGATTTTTTTTGTTTCGATTTGATTTTTTCTGTTTCGATTCGATTTGTTTCGTTTCAATTTGATTATTTCCGTTTCGATTAATTATTTTTGTTTCGATTCGATTATTTTCATTTCGATTCGATTATTTTTGATTCGATTTGATTACTTTTGATTCTATCCTATTATTTTCGTTTCGATGTGATTATTTTCTATTCGATTCGATTCTTTTCGTTTCGATGTGATTATTTTCGATTCGATTCAATTATTTTCATTTTGATTGATTATTTTGGTTTCAATTCGATTATTTTCGTTTCAATTATGTTTTTATTCGATTCGATTATCCTCGTTTCGATTCGATTATTTTCGTTTCAATTCCATTCCATTCCATTCGATTTTTATCGATTCGATGCGATTTGATTTTCTTCGATTCAATTCGATTCGATTCGAATCCATTTTTTTCATTTCGATTTGATTATTTTTTGTTTTTTTAATTATTTTTCTTTTGATTGTATTCTTTTTATTCCATTGGATTATTTTCGTTTCAATTCGATTATTATTTGATTACATGATTTTTTTCGTTTCGATTCATTTATTTTCGTTTCGATTCGATTATTATTGTTTCGATTCGTTTATTTTCATTTCAATTCTATTTTTTCAATTCGATTCGATTCGATTTTTTCGATTTGATGCTATTTGATCGATTTTTTTCTTTTCGATTCGATTATTTCGTTTTGATTCGATTTTTTTCATTTGGATTCGATTATTTTCGTTTCAATTCAAGTATTTTCGATTCGATTAGATTATTTTCATTTCTATTAGATTATTTTCGATTCGATTTGATTATTTTCGTTTCTATTTGATTATTTTCGTTTCGATTTATTTTTCATACGATTTGATTATTTTCGATTCGTTTCGATTTTTTTCACTTCTACTTGATTTTTTTCGTTTCGATTCATTTATTTTCGTTTCGATTGATTATTTTCGTTTCGATTTGTTTATTTTCTATTATATTTGATTTTATTCTATTCAATTCAATTCGTTTCTTTTCAATTCGAATTTTTTCAATTCGATTCGATTATTTTCATTTCGATTTGTGTATTTTTGATTCGATTCGATTATTTTTGATTCGATTTGATTTCTCTCGTTTCAATTTGATTAATTTCGATTCGATTTGATTTTTTTCGATTCTATTATTTTCGTTTCGATTCGATTATTTTCATTTCGATTTGACTTTTGTCGTTTCGATTTGATTATTTTTGTTTCTATTTGATTATTTTCGTTTCGATTTTTTTCCAATTCGATTTGATTATTTTCGATTCGATTTGATATTATTCGATTCAATTCAATTCGTTTCTTTTCGATTCGATTATTTTCGTTTCGATTCGATTATTTTCATTTCGATTTGACTTTTCTTGTTTCGATCGATTATTTTCATTTCCAAAAACAGAAACAGTCTTGCATTGAATTACTCATAAATTGCTTATTAAGGTGCTAACATTGCACTCGTACTGCTTCTTGACATTCCACAGGCCTTACAAGCTATCAACCATGGCATTTTATTATTATGCTTGCTCTCCATTTTAGGTCGGCTGTGTAGAATAGCTTTCAGTGATACCTTTCTAATTGGTTTCGTCTTCTTAAGTATGGTTGGCTTCACATCCTCCCCATCTGCTGCTCTTTTTTTCATCTCTTCATGTTTAGTTCTTGGCCATTTAGTATTCATAAAGTAAAAGTTTTCAATTTTAAAATTGCAAAAATATTGCTTGCAACCACCTATATCATTAAAATACAAAAACAAAAAATGATTCAAAGAGTGGACATTGCTCTATTGCGTGTGTTAAAATAACTTTACCTTAAAAAAATTTTTTTTAATTTTTTATTTATTTATGATAGTCACAGAGAGAGAGAGAGAGAGAGGCAGAGACATAGGCAGAGGGAGAAGCAGGCTCCATGCACCGGGAGCCTGATGTGGGATTCGATCCCGGGTCTCCAGGATCACGCCCTGGGCCAAAGGCAAGCGCCAAACCACTGCGCCACCCAGGGATCCCAACTTTACCTTTTAAAATAAAAAAGGCATTCATGGTCATAATTAAATTCTTTTTTTAAATATTTTATTTATTTATTCATGAGAGAGAGAGAGAGAGAGGCAGAGACACAGGCAGAAAGAGAAGCAGACTCCATGCAGGGAGCCCAATGCGGGACTTGATCCTGGAACCCCAGGATCATGCCCTAGGCTGAAGGCAGATGCTCAACCACTATGCCACCCAGTTGTCCCTCATAATCAAATTCTTTTTTTAAAAAGATTTTATTTATTTATTCATGGGAGACATAATAGAGAGAGAGAGGCAGAGACATAGGCAGAGGGAGCAGCAGGCTCCATGCGGGGAGCCCGACGTGGGACTTGATCCCGGGTCTCCAGGATCATGCCTTGGGCTGAAGGCGGCACTAAACCGCTGAGCCACCAGGGCTGCCCTCATAATAAAATTCTTAAGTGAAGTATTTAACATATATAGTTCTGAATGCCATGCTTCTTAAGCATATTACATACATGATTAGTAAAATAAAATTTTAACCATATTAAAGAGATTTTGGTTTGAACTGATGAACATCTTATTTTTTACATGTGACATCTTTAATTTTTATATATTAAGTTTCTCAATCAATAATATGTAGCTTCATATTTGAAATAATTCCTCATGACTCTAAGGAAAAATGACAACATATTGCTGCCCTTATTAATATATTAATAAACTTGAATGTCAGTTTAGAATAGACATTTTTATTACTTGCTTCAAATGTTAAAATAATATATTCTGCCTTCTCATAATACTTCTCAGAGTCCTGGAATTCTTAGTATATTTCAAGTTCTGACTGAACAACAATAAAAATGCATGTCTTAGACCATCAATACCGTTTTTCCAATTCATAGGAGGCAGTGAATAGCTGTCATGCTGTTAGTTCTTTCACTAGATAAAAATCTATTCAAATGCATGTAGTCATGTTACTTAGCAAAATGGACTACGTACATAATTATGTATCTTATATTCATTGGTGTAGAAGTTAAAATTTTGAAGTCTACAACTAAAGGACTTGCATGTTTATCTGACAAACTACTAAAATTCCTTGGGGAACCTGGGTATCTCAGTGGTTAGATGTCTGCCTCTGGCTTAGGCTGTGATCCCGGGGTTCTGGGATTGCATCCCACATCGGGCTCCTCATCGGGAGCATACTTCTCCCTCTGCCAATGTCTCTGCTTCTCTCTCTGTGTCCCTCATGAATAAATAAATTTAAAAAAATTCTACTATAATTCCTTAAGTATTAATAGATTATATATTTTAATATATCAATCTTATTGAGCTATATTATTAATCTTATAGTGCATTAAAATTTCATGGTCATCCTTCAGAAGTACAGTAGATATTTCATTTATTTTGCTCACTTTATAATGTTTCAGTAAAAACATTTTACTATACCTAATAATTTTCTGTATTCAACTATGACTACAATGAACTTTGAGAGATTTAAAGATGAATCATATTTCCTGGTTAATGTAAGATTAACTTGATATAGCATTCCATTGCATTTGTCTATATGCCTGCCTCATCTCTTAAATTTTGGTGCTCTTTCTTTGTCACTGGAATCATTCTGTGATGTAAATTACTTCACACTAAGGATTTTTTTTCCCATATTTTGGAGGGATTTTTGGCAGGACTGGATGCCAACACCACTATTTTTTCTATATTGATAATGTCCCCGATTCTCCTATTCAATTTCTGGCAACCTTATGTCTCATTCATTACTACCTTTTCCCCTTTATTTTTTTTAATTTTTATTTATTTATGATAGTCACAGAGAGATAGAGAGAGAGGCAGAGACACAGGCAGAGGGAGAAGCAGGCTCCATGCACTGGGAGCCCGACGTGGGATTCGATCCCGGGTCTCCAGGATCGCGCCCTGGGCCAAAGGCAGGCGCCAAACCGCTGCGCCACCCAGGGATCCCTACCTTTTCCCCTTTAGTTGTTAACTAGAAAAACATTTGAAGGCTTGTAGTATGATCAACATTCTATCTAAAACTCTTTTTATAAAAAAAAATAAAAATAAAAAAATAAAACTCTTTTTATATTTATTTTTCTACCGGGATCAGCCATTTCTAGTCGCTTTTTTCTTTCTCTTAATAAAGTAGCATCCATCATGTATTTTCCTAGAAATTGTCAGTCCTATCTAATGTCTCTATCGCTCTAAGTAAATCTTGATGCTCTAATATGTGACTTAGAGTCACATATATACATGTATTTCATAACTTTTCCCATCAATAAATCTTGGTAATTTTGTCCTTAATAAATCTGGATCCCTTACCAACTCATATTTCACTTTATAGAAATCAGCTATTTTATTTCTTTTATTTTAGTAATTTGATTTTTCGATTCACACCAGACCTTAACATAGCTATTAGGATTTTCTTTTCTTTTTTTTTAAGATTTTATTTATTTATTCATGAGAGACACACACACACACACACAGAGAGAGAGAGAGAGAGAGAGAGAGAAGCAGAGACACAGGCAGAGGGAGAAGCAGGCTCCATGCAGGGAGCCTGATGTGGGACTCAATCCCAGGTCTCCAGAATCATGCCCTGGGCTTAAGGCAAGGCTAAACCGCTGGGCCACCAGGGCTGCCCAAAGATTTTCTTTTTCAAATGCTATATACTCCCATACTCCTCTTAGACTTAGATTGAATAGATTGATTTCACTTCTGCCTATGAAATGCAAACTCTTTTTCCTCTAGGTAAGACTCAAAATAACTGTTGTCTTCCATATACTTCTGTGTATATCTGCATTTTATTTTAAATTATCTATGTTAACCAATGCACATTTAATTCTCTCATATTATTTTCTTGCTTCTGACCTTAAATTTAACCAAACCATAAAGGGATAGTTTGTAGAAATTGGTTATTCTTCTACACATAAAATGATGGTAGGTTGTAATATAGATGATTTAGTTCCTTTTCTTGGTCTATTTTTCTTCAGTTTTCCTTTTCCAGTGACTGAACAGCACCCATAATTCCTTTGAAGAATAAATGGTTATTTCAATACTGTTGAAAGAAAAAAAACATATTTAATCTGTTTGGTTAGGTTTTGCTATGATTTATTTATCAATTCTTTTTTGAGAACCCTAAGAAAGTGACTATGTGAATGGGTCAGGGCCTAGGGGCAGAGGGAGGAGCTAGGAGACACTATAGGAAGGTCACCTAATGGGCACCTGGATGACTCAGTTGGGTAAGTGTCTGACTCTTACTTTTGGCTCAGGTCATGACCTCAGAGTCCTGGGAAAGTCAAGCCCTGCCTAGGCTCTGCACTCAGTACAGTCTGCCTGGGATTCTCTCCCTCTCCTTCTGCCCCTCTCCCTGCTCTCTCTTTCCTCTCTCTCTCTCTCAAAAAATAAATAAAATCTTGTTTAAAAAAATGAAGGTCAACTGAGCAGGGGTGATAGATGAGAATGAGGCATGAGCATTAGGGAGTCAGCATTAGGGAGTAATTTTCAAGTGTAGCAACTCTGGCAGACCTTCTATCACCTGGAATGAACAAAGCATTCCATCTGTGCTGAGGAACAGATCTTTAAGTCACTGGTAGATAAGAGCCTCTGTTAACAGGGACTGAATCTTGTACAGCATCCAGAAAAAGGTCAAATTCTAGTTTTGGGCCTCTCTATCTGAATGATCCTGGGAAAACTGCCTTACTTTTCTACATCCTTAGTTTCAACTATAAAATAGAAGCATAATGATAAGAATATCTACTTTTAGAGTTATTGTGAACATTAATGTGACAATGTATGTAGAAAGCTAAGGAAATAGTAGCTGTGTATTTGTTACTGCTTATTTACCAACTCAAATCTCATAAGTTCCACCTTAGATTCCAGAATCCAGCAACTTTGGGTGTAATTTAACAATGCCTTGACACAAGCTCGTGCCATGTGAAATACTCCTTTCTTCTCTTACACACAATGAGGAGACCACAGTAATCTAGTCAACATTCTCACATGCACAACTCCAAAATTTCTAAGTGGCACAGGAAAGCAGGAAATAATTCTCAGATGGGGGAATAAAAATCAATGTTTCCCCTTTTCCTCCCTCAGATATGTATCTCTGAAAAAAATATTTCAGGAGCGTCCCCAGAGTGTGTACCATGGGATCCAGCAAAAATCAAGAGATGCCTACCTTACTGTTGGATTTACTACTTCCCTTTTGAACTACCTGCCCCTTCCCACCTCACCTCACTACTTTGTTCCTCCCTTCTGCTCTCTGGGCTCAAATTCCAAATAAACTCCACACATGCAAGCTAGCCTCAGGCATAAGAGAATCTGAGCTACAACAAATCCTCTGCCTAGGTAGCTAAAGTCATTTATCATGCAGATTTCACTATTAATTTGTACCTTACATTTGTTCACACATACTTTGTAAGGATGTGTTTTAACTATTTCAGATAACAGTGTCTTGCTCCCAGGCAGAAATTTGAAAGTCTTAAATTTGGGATTTTTATTTTCAATGAGCTCTTTTAGTGTTTCATAACAGTATGTGTGTGTGTGTGTGTGTGTGTGTGTGTGTTTCATATAGTATAAAAATATAAATATATGTCATAATGTATAACATATTTCATAATAGTTTTTTCAAAACATTCTTAGAAATAGGAAGCTACCTCAAAATGGTTACAACTCACAAGGTAGCCAGAGCACAGCTACATCACCTCGACAATATCCCCAGATGCGCCTCTGTTGCCTGCCAGTAGATGATTAAGAGAGGGAGCCGACAGCGGTGACACCAAGGAGTTAGCAACAGGGCCGGATGCTTTGAATAGAACATACATTCAGATTTTGGCATCTGGTTCCTACTTTTGCCAAATGTGCCTTGTTTGTATCCACAGCTGTTAAATGTGTTTGTTGAAAACGGATAGATCATGGGGAAGGAAGAGACTGGCAAGAGATATACCCGCTTATGTGGGAGGCAGTGTCAAGCCAAAGTGCAATTTACTCACAGGGAATTATTTGCTTTAGAAATCTGGTGTCAAAAAAATAAAAAAAAAGAAATCTGGTGTCATTTATTCGAGTAACTGTGGTATGTGGTAAGCATGAAGCTCATGTTAGAACAGTAATCTTTACGCTTCATTGTAAATCAAGAATTTATAGTTTTGCTGAAATAATTAACACCTAAGGGGCAAGCATATCTTCATTTACTTCAAATAATATAAATCAGTTGTTTAGATTGAATTATTCAAAGCAAGGATTCATATAATTTTCTAATCATACTCATGACTTTTGGCTTTTCCAAACATATTAGCAAAAAAAAGTCTTTCTATTAACTATGTTAATATAGCTAATAGGTGTTTATTAACTATATGAAATTGCTAGCCATTGAAAAATGGCTGAATAATATATGTAATATTTAAATCTTTAGAAGTGTGTATGTTTATTTCTACTCTATGCTTCATTACTATAGCAAAAATTTATTTAAACTATTTTGAAAATGCAAGATCAATTCAACTGTGTATTTGAATAGTTGGCATGGTGAAAATGTATTGAATTCAGTTTTTCTATTACTAAAATGATTTAGAAAAATAGTATAATTTGTCATAAAAAGGAATATATAAGTTTGAGAATGTCCTCAAGCAGTCCTATTACTACTTACCATTTTTTGTTAACTACAAATAAAGTCATAATTGATGGGTAATATAAAATTAATCAGAAGTAGGATAGTTTGAACAGTGTGTAGTGTGATAAGAAATGTATAGTTTACCCACTAAAAAGTCAATTTTCACTTGTCATTTCAATCTAATGACTGTTGACTAAATTTCAAGAGTTCTTCTTACTCTAAAGTCTCACCTTGTCTTACATTGCACATATTGCATACTTTAATTTTATATTGTCTTATCTCCAGTAACCAAGTGCCCATAGAATGTTCTGCAGAACTCAAGGAATCACAGGAATGAATAAACAAATTTATGAATCACTATATTTTTCTATTTTAAGTTTTCTAATTCCTTGGCCATTAGGGTTTAATACATTAGGATGATTTTTATAGTTGAAAAAGCAATCTTAGAAGTTAAACAACTTTTTCAAATTAGAAAATAAGCCTAAAAATTCTAAATTGCCTCAGAATCAATTCTTCCTTCCTAAAATTTATGATCCTCTATTCCAAAAGGGGTTTCAAAAAGAGAAATGGGAAAAGAGATTCACTTTTCTCAGGATAAAGGGAGACTCCTGCTGCTCTTGTGATAAAAGAAAAAGACTTCTCTTGTCATAACTTTCCTCT
>NW_024570914.1:0-7124 GCF_018345385.1 Vulpes lagopus | reverse complement strand
CGGATCTCCTCAAGTGTATCTGATCTCAATGCAGACGTTGCAAACGTCCTTGTACAATGGGAGTGTAGCTCGGTCCTAGCTCCAATCAAAGTGTCTGGCAGACGTCTGCCTGCAAAGCATACACACTTCCGAGGATGGGCTAATGGACTGTCCCTCCCACATCCTGCCGGCACTACACAGCGGGCTTCTAAAAAGGCCTAGCCCCGATGCGTGCCTGAAGTGGGTTGTGAGAGATATGTGGTTTAATTCCCGCCCAATAAAGACTAGTCATCAAGTTCAACCCAGCAATTTCCTAGTACATTTCTTCTGTTGACCCACGTACTACATCCTACGTGCCATACGAGAAAAAGCTAGCTGAACATCTTTCGAAAGCAACTGACTTGGAGAGTAGAGCTCACCCTCAGTCTCTCACAGCTTGCACACTGCCTGCAGAATGAGTTTCCAACATGTGCACCACAGCGTTTGTCAAGAGGCTTGTGAGACCCAAGTGGAATTAGCAGACCTGGAGGGTTTCTCCAGCTGCAGTGGAGTGTTATTCTGGGTACCTCCTGGCTTTAGAACACTGTTACGTTCTCAGTGCCCGAGGAACGCAGGCTAGTTGAACGCTGGCTTGTAGGCGTGCTTCCCTTGTGAGAGCTGAGTTAAGGGCAGGACACTCCCGCATTCTGACTGCCCGTAGACGTAGGTCCCAGCATCCTTATGTTAGGTGCCGGAAGAGGTTGTGTGAAGAGCATGTGGAAGTGACAGGATTCTCCTCAAGTGTATCTGATCTCAATGCAGACATTGCAAAGTCCTTGTTCAATGAGAGTGTAGCTCGGTCCTAGCTCCCATCAAAGTGTCTAGCAGACATCTGCCTGCAAAGCATACACACTTCCGAGAGTTGGGCTAATGGACTGTCCCTCCCACATCCTGCCTGCACGTACACTGCGCTCCTAACAGGCCTAGCCCCGATGCGTGCCTGAAGTGTTGTGAGAGGTAAGTGGAAAGTCCCGGCCCACAAGACTAGTGCATCCAAGCTCAACCCAGCGATTTCCTAGTATTTCCTGTGTGAGCCAGGTGCTGACATCCTAAGTGCCATACGAGAGAAGCTAGCTGAACGCCTTGTCCGAAAGCAACTTACTTCGGAGAGTTGAGCTCACCCTCAGTCCCTCACAGTTGCACACTGCCTGCAGAAAGAGTTTCCAACATCTGCACCACAGCCGTTTGTCAGAGGCTTGTGAGACGCAAGTGGAATAAGCAGACCTGGAGGGTGTCTCCAGCTGCAGTGGAGTGGTATTCTGGGTACCTCCTGGCTTAGAACACTGTTACGTTCTCAGTGCCCGAGGAACGCAGCTAGTTGAAAGCTGGCTTGTAGGCGTGCTTCCTTGTGCGAGCTGAGTTCAGGGCAGGACCCTCCCGCATTCTGACTGCCCGTAGACGTAGGTCCCAGCATCCTTATGTTAGGTGCCGGAAGAGGTTGTGTGAAGAGCATGTGGAAGTGACAGGATTCTCCTCAGGTGTATCTGATCTCAATGCAGACATTGCAAACGTCCTTGTTCAATGAGAGTGTAGCTCGGTCCTAGCTCCCATCAAAGTGTCTAGCAGACATCTGCCTGCAAAGCATACACACTTCCGAGAGTTGGGCTTATGGACTGTCCCTCCCACATCCTGCCTGCACGTACACCGCGCTCCTAACAGGCCTAGCCCCGATGCGTGCCTGAAGTGTTGTGAGAGGTAAGTGGAAAGTCCCGGCCCACAAGACTAGTGCATCCAAGCTCAACCCAGCGATTTCCTAGTATTTCCTGTGTGAGCCAGGTGCGACATCCTAAGTGCCATACGAGAGAAGCTAGCTGAACGCCTTGTCCGAAAGCAACTTACTTCGGAGAGTTGAGCTCACCCTCAGTCCCTCACAGTTGCACACTGCCTGCAGAAAGAGTTTCCAACATCTGCACCACAGCCGTTTGTCAGAGGCTTGTGAGACGCAAGTGGAATAAGCAGACCTGGAGGGTGTCTCCAGCTGCAGTGGAGTGGTATTCTGGGTACCTCCTGGCTTAGAACACTGTTACGTTCTCAGTGCCCGAGGAACGCAGCTAGTTGAAAGCTGGCTTGTAGGCGTGCTTCCTTGTGCGAGCTGAGTTCAGGGCAGGACCCTCCCGCATTCTGACTGCCCGTAGACGTAGGTCCCAGCATCCTTATGTTAGGTGCCGGAAGAGGTTGTGTGAAGAGCATGTGGAAGTGACAGGATTCTCCTCAGGTGTATCTGATCTCAATGCAGACATTGCAAACGTCCTTGTTCAATGAGAGTGTAGCTCGGTCCTAGCTCCCATCAAAGTGTCTAGCAGACATCTGCCTGCAAAGCATACACACTTCCGAGAGTTGGGCTTATGGACTGTCCCTCCCACATCCTGCCTGCACGTACACCGCGCTCCTAACAGGCCTAGCCCCGATGCGTGCCTGAAGTGTTGTGAGAGGTAAGTGGAAAGTCCCGGCCCACAAGACTAGTGCATCCAAGCTCAACCCAGCGATTTCCTAGTATTTCCTGTGTGAGCCAGGTGCGACATCCTAAGTGCCATACGAGAGAAGCTAGCTGAACGCCTTGTCCGAAAGCAACTTACTTCGGAGAGTTGAGCTCACCCTCAGTCCCTCACAGTTGCACACTGCCTGCAGAAAGAGTTTCCAACATCTGCACCACAGCCGTTTGTCAGAGGCTTGTGAGACGCAAGTGGAATAAGCAGACCTGGAGGGTGTCTCCAGCTGCAGTGGAGTGGTATTCTGGGTACCTCCTGGCTTAGAACACTGTTACGTTCTCAGTGCCCGAGGAACGCAGCTAGTTGAAAGCTGGCTTGTAGGCGTGCTTCCTTGTGCGAGCTGAGTTCAGGGCAGGACCCTCCCGCATTCTGACTGCCCGTAGACGTAGGTCCCAGCATCCTTATGTTAGGTGCCGGAAGAGGTTGTGTGAAGAGCATGTGGAAGTGACAGGATTCTCCTCAGGTGTATCTGATCTCAATGCAGACATTGCAAACGTCCTTGTTCAATGAGAGTGTAGCTCGGTCCTAGCTCCCATCAAAGTGTCTAGCAGACATCTGCCTGCAAAGCATACACACTTCCGAGAGTTGGGCTTATGGACTGTCCCTCCCACATCCTGCCTGCACGTACACCGCGCTCCTAACAGGCCTAGCCCCGATGCGTGCCTGAAGTGTTGTGAGAGGTAAGTGGAAAGTCCCGGCCCACAAGACTAGTGCATCCAAGCTCAACCCAGCGATTTCCTAGTATTTCCTGTGTGAGCCGTGTGCTACATCCTAAGTGCCATACGAGAGAAGCTAGCTGAACGCCTTGTCCGAAAGCAACTTACTTCGGAGAGTTGAGCTCACCCTCCGTCCCTCACAGTTGCACACTTCCTGCAGAAAGAGTTTCCAACATCTGCACCACAGCCGTTTGTCAGAGGCTTGTGAGACGCAAGTGGAATAAGCAGACCTGGAGGGTGTCTCCAGCTGCAGTGGCGTCGTATTCTGGGTACCTCCTGGCTTAGAACACTGTTACGTTCTCAGTGCCCGAGGAACGCAGCTAGTTGAAAGGTGGCTTGTAGGCGTGCTTCCTTTTGCGAGCTGAGTTCAGGGCAGGACCCTCCCGCATTCGGACTGCCCGTAGATGTAGGTCCCAGCATCCTTATGTTAGTTGCCGGAAGGGGTTGTGTGAAGAGCATGTTGAAGTGACAGTATTCTCCTCAAGTGTATCTGATCTCAATGCAGACATTGCCAACGTCCTTGTTCAATGTGAGTGTAGCTCGGTCCTAGCTCCCATCAAAGTGTCTAGCATGGGTGGGGCCACAGAGGGAGGACAGGGCGAGCTTGTGGGTTTGGGTCCTGACGCCCTCCACCCACCCCGGGGTCTCTTTCCCCCTTCCTCCTCCTCCTCCTCCACCCCCCCTTCCTCCTCCACCCGCCCGCGGTGCCCCCCTCACCTTCCCGCTCGCCCCTATTGTTCCGCCCCCGGCCTTCCGCCCTTCCCCTTCCCTCCCGCTCCCCTTTTCCCCTCAGTTGCCTCGCGCCCGCAGTTTTTGGCTTTCACCCCCACCAGTGACCAAAGACTTGACCACTCAAAGTCCAGCTCCCCGGAACACTGCTCGACATGGACACCGGTGTGATGGAAGGTGGATTAAATGTCACTCTCCATCCGGCTACTTATGCATGGAAAGGAAGTTGGCAGTATCATCGGAATGAAAGGAGAATCAGTTAAGAAGATGCGTGAGGAGAGTGGTGCACGTATCAACATCTCAGAAGGGAATTGTCCTGAGAGAATTATCACTTTGGCTGGACCCACTAACGCCATCTTCAAAGCCTTCGCTATGATCATTGACAAACTGGAAGAGGACATCAGCAGCTCTATGACCTATAGCACAGCTGCCAGTAGACCCCCAGTTACCCTGAGGCTGGTGGTCCCTGCTAGTCAGTGTGGCTCTCTCATTGGGAAAGGTGGTTGCAAGATCAAGGAAATACGAGAGAGTACAGGGGCTCAGGTTCAGGTGGCAGGGGATATGCTCCCCAACTCAACTGAGCGGGCCATCACTATTGCTGGCATTCCGCAATCCATCATTGAGTGTGTGAAACAGATCTGCGTGGTCATGTTGGAGTCCCCCCCGAAGGGCGTGACCATCCCGTACCGGCCCAAGCCGTCCAGTTCTCCAGTCATCTTTGCAGGTGGTCAGGACAGGTACAGCACAGGCAGCGACAGTGCGAGCTTTCCCCACACCACCCCGTCCATGTGCCTCAACCCTGACCTGGAGGGACCACCTCTAGAGGCCTATACCATTCAAGGACAGTATGCCATTCCACAGCCAGATTTGACCAAGCTGCACCAGTTGTCAATGCAACAGTCTCATTTTCCCATGACGCATGGCAACACCGGATTCAGTGGCATTGAATCCAGCTCTCCAGAGGTGAAAGGCCATTGGGGTTTGGATGCATCTGCTCAGACTACTTCTCATGAACTCACCATTCCAAACGATTTGATTGGCTGCATAATCAGGCGTCAAGGCACCAAAATCAATGAGATCCGTCAGATGTCTGGGGCGCAGATCAAAATTGCGAACCCAGTGGAAGGATCTACTGATAGGCAGGTTACCATCACTGGATCTGCTGCCAGCATTAGCCTGGCTCAATATCTAATCAATGTCAGGCTTTCCTCGGAGACGGGTGGCATGGGGAGCAGCTAGAACAATGCAGATTCATCCATAATCCCTTTCTGCTGTTCACCACCACCCATGATCCATCTGTGTAGTTTCTGAACAGTCAGCGATTCCAGGTTTTAAATAGTTTGTAAATTTTCAGTTTCTACACACTTTATCATCCACTCGTGATTTTTTAATTAAAGCGTTTTAATTCCTTTCTCTGTTCAGCTGTTAATGCTGAGATCCATATTTAGTTTTATAAGCTTCTCCCCCCCCCTTTTTTTTGGCTCATGAATTTTTCTGTTTGTCATGGAAATGTAAGAGTGGAATATTAATACATTTCAGTTTAGTTCTGTAATGTCAGGAATTTTTCAAAAAAATTAAAAGATGGACTGGAGCTTTTTCTTTGTGAATAGAATAGAATGTGGTTTTTTTTTTCGTGATTAATTTTAGTGTTATCTGTCAAATACTTTCAGTTGAAAAAAAAATGGCGAAGAGGGCTGGCCATCATCCTGCACCAGGATTGCCTGCTGCTGCTGCAGTTACTAAGGGAAGAATCACCAGCACTGCTAGTGTCTCACTTGTGGCAAACCTCACCGAAGGTCGGATGACCTCTGCAAGACTTGAGGACAATAGAAGGGCAGTCCTGGCTCTTTCCTCCAATTTTTCCCTGCCTGGGTCAGGTGTACCAGCTGGGAAGTCGCTCACTGCTTCCAGTACTACAATCTAGCCAGCCGTGTGGATTGGATTCGATTGGATTGGAACCAAGTTTTCTTACCCTGTATCACCTAGAGTAGAAACACCACAGGCTTTAAGAAGTTTTCAAAACAACAACAAGTTTTCCAGTGGGATGGACTCGAGGGGCTGGAGAACCCTCTTAACCAGCAAAACCAGATTCTTGTGGTTAAAGAGCACAGGGGAAGCACTAGCTGGTGGAGGGGAAGAGTGCTGCCTAAGGTGGCCAGAAATCCAAGAGGTTTCACCTGCCTCTGGGTGGAGAGGAGGGCAGATATTGGTTGCTGGAGGAAAGGCCTCTCCCTCCCCTTTTACCTGCCAATTAACAGACGCTAGAGAAATTCAATTCTTTATTAGAACTCTTTAGATCAATGTTCCCTCCACCATTTAGCGGCCGTGAAGCTATTAGAGGGGCTACAGAAGTATGACATTGATGATAATGAAATTGATGAAAATGATATAAAGTTTTTTTTAAGACATGGTGTTGAGGGAAGCACTGATGCCAAAGATGATTTATGTCTAAGTGAGTCGGATAAGACAGATGCTAGAATGAGAGCTTATAAGAAAATTGTTGAATTGAGACACCTGCTGGATATTGCTGAGAGCAACTATAAACACTTGGGAGGGATAACAGAAGAAGATCTAAAGCAGAAGAAAGAACAGCTCGAGTCTGAAAAGACTATCAAGGAGCTGCAGGGCCAGCTGGAGTACGAACGGCTCTGGAGAGAAAAATTAGAAGGTCAGCTGGATGAATATCGTGCAGAGGTGGATCAACTCAGGGAGACACTGGAAAAGATTCAGGTTCCCAACTTTGCTGTGGAAGATGACTCTTCTTGTGAGTCAAGCAAAGAGAAGAGGCAAATAAAGAAAAAGGTGTCTTCTGGGGGAGTTTTTGTGAGAAGGTACTAATCAGTGAAATAACTTTAAATAAACTTGCTTGATTTTTCTTTTATTTTTAAAAAAAGGACATTGCAAACGTCCTTGTTCAATGAGAGTGTAGCTCATTCCTAGCTCCCATCAAAGTGTCTAGCAATCATCTGCCTGCAAAGCATACACACTTCCGAGAGTTGGGCTTATGGGCAGTCCCTCCCACATCCTGCCTGCACGTACACCGCGCTCCTAACAGGCCTAGCCCGATGCGTGCCTGAAGTGTTGTGAGAGTTAAGTGGAATGTCCCGGCCCACAAGACTAGTGCATCCAAGCTCAACCCTAGCGATTTCCTAGTATTCCTGTGTGAGCCAGG
>NW_024570913.1:0-18780 GCF_018345385.1 Vulpes lagopus | reverse complement strand
ATTGCCAAAAAAAAAGGAAAGATGACTCACTGAGAGTTTCTGAACTCTGTTCAGGGTTTCTTGGCAACTCATTCATTCTCACGTTGTTCCTTTCTGTTCAGCTTCCATGCAGCTTTTTCATTAGTTCTGGCAACTCCTACTGTAATGAAGTTGACGATCTCAATGACCAGACAACGGATCGTCCAGAGTGAATTTTACCGAACTTCTGAAAGCAGACCGTATTGTTGCAAGACCTTCCCCGAACAACACCTGCACGTGACAGGGAGGTCCCCCACGATGGAATGGATGGACGTGCCTAAAGACCCGATGAGAATTCATTATAATGCAGTCGAGAGGAATCCGACCAGTTTCTGTCACAAACACAGCACACACAACACACACACACACACACCACTCACACAGCAAACACACACAGCATCAAAACGCATAGCATTTAAACAGTTCGAAGTGGATTGACATGGCACTCTACCAGACCACGTACAAGTTTAGGAATTTCATTCAGTTTGGAACACCGCAGCATTCACTCCACGCAAATATAATCTAAGAGAGGGCTTAAGAACCTTGTCATGCGTGCTTCTCATGGTCCTTCCCATAACAGGTAAACGACCTATAGTAAGTCAAGAGAGACCTCTATTTAGGGTTGCATTCTGGGATCCGCTAGAATCCACGAAACGGATGAAGGAACCAGTAGACAGACAGCAGCAGCCAACGCCAGCCAACCCAAAAACATCTCAGAAGTTTTCAAGGCACAGCCTCAAAGGACACGGATCATAACAAAACGAAATCTTCATGTCTCTTTCGCCAAGGTGCCCCTAGAGATTCTACAGTGCTCTTAGATTGTCCCCCCCAAATGAAGCGCCTTTAGACGTGGAGAAGTGTCACTCTTACGTAGGGGAAGACCGATAAAAAAACGAATCCAAAAAATAAAATAAATAAGTAAATAACAGAAAAAGTTAAACCACAACAACAACTACCACCAAAAAAAAAAAACAAGGAATCTAAAAACTTGCTTGTTCTGGGCAGGTAAAGGGAGAAACACACACACACACACACACACACACACACACACACACCCAAAAACAAACAACAAAAAAAACGCCAACCAAACCAAACCAAACCAAACCAAGCAAGTCCAAGCCAAGCCAAACAAACAAACGAAAAAAGCACATTGTCTTTGTCTTTTCTTCTCTGTTCACACTCCTTATCAAGAGTAGACTACCAATGCAAGAGAATCTCGTCCATTTTAGCAGAGAGAAGACCACATCTCAGTTTGTACACGAACAGTATAACCTAGTAAAACCCGCCTTCTCCCATCTCAGTCACTCCTGAACCACGCCTACAATTACTTTTCAAAGAGTACCTGCTTCAGACCGCCATGGGTGGCTCAGCGTGCGGAAGGTCTGCCTTTGGCTCCAGGGCCTGATCCCAGGGGTCCTGGATCCAGACCTGCATCCGGGCTCCCCAGTGGAGCCTACTTCTTCCCCTGCTGTGTTCACTGCCTTCGTCTCTCTCGTCTCTCTCCTTGTCTCTCTCTCTTTCTCTGTCCTCTGTCCTCGCTTTCTCCTCCCTCAGTCCCTCTTTATCTCTCATGTCTCTCTCTCTGTCTCTCTTGTCTGTCTCTCTTTATCTCTCTGCCACTCTTTTCTCTGCTTCTCTCTCTTGTGTCTCTCTCCCCTTCTCTTGTCTCTGTCTCTCTTCTTTCCTCTCTCTCTGTCTGTCCTCTGTCTCTCTTGTCTGTCTCTGTCTCTCTCTTTGTCTCTCTGCTCTCTCTCTCGTCCCATGATACATAAATAAAATCCAAAAAAAAAAAGAAAACAAAAAACAATCTCAAACATCTCCTTCAGAAATCCCCTCTAGAATTTTCTTTTTCCGTTCCGTCAGTCCTTTTTTTTTAATTATTTATTTTTGATAGTCATACAGAGAGAGAGAGAGAGAGAGAGGCAGAGAACACAGGCAGAGGAAGAACAGTTCCATGGCACCGGAGCCCGACGTGGGATTCCGATCCCGGGTCTCCAGATCGCGCCCTGGTCCAAAGGCAGGCGCCAAACCGCTGCGCCACCCAGGATTCCCTGTTTCCGTCAGTCTTAAGTGTTTCTTTTCTCTAAATAGCTGGGCTTTGGACGCCGTGTGCCAACAGCAATTTGATCTCTGGCTGTGGCTCAGGGCGTGATCCAGACTCCTGGAATGAGCTTCCCATATCAGGGTCTCGCATGGAGCCTGCATCCCATCTCTGCCTGACCACTGGGTCCTCCACAACTCATGAAGAATTAAATGAAAATCTTAAAAAAAAAATGAAAAAAGCCTGATCATTTCCGGACCGATTCCATTTTCTTAACCACCTACCAACCACCACCACCATCAAACCACCCACCACCACCACCACCACCTACCACTGACCTGCATTTTCATACATGTCTCCCTACTACTCACACCACAGAGTTGTTTTCTTGTCGTTAACCAGTAGTCCTCGATTGCATGTGGCAGATGTTTTAAAAATGTACTTATTTTACACTTTTTTGAGCGAGGAGCGAGGAGAGAGAGAGAGATAAGCACTTTGAGATGAATGGAAGGGATAGAGAGAGGAGACAGAGTACAGATACATAGGACAAGAAGCAAAGGCTCCCCACAGGGCCAATGTGTAAATGTGTCCCGGACTCGGACACTCCCCCACGCCCGCCGCCCCAGAATGTGCCCTGACCCAAAGGCAATGCTCAACCCCTCAACCTCTGAGCCACCCCGGGGCAGACTGTTAGACTCCTAGAAACACTCAGTCACTGGTAAAAGCCAGTAGGAACCACGGGCACATAGCCTATCATACCAGAATCCTTAGATGTCAAATGGATGAATACATGTGATATTTTTAGAAACACGTTGATGTGTGTGTGTGTGTGTGTGTGTTGTGTGTATCGTAAGTATTGGTTGGGCTGGCTGAGAACAGGGGGCACACCAAAAATGGTGGACATCTCAACTTGGGTCAAAATGGCTGATCTTCCCGTCAAAGCAGCAGCCCAGACCACCACACATCTCCAGTTAAGTCAAGCCTAGATGGGAAACCGAAACTTTCCCATCCAGGACTTTCCAGCCAGGACCACCCCCACCGGCCCACACCCCACCCCCTCCCCGATACTACCCCCCACCCCACCGCCCCCCCAGCCAATCACCTAAGGACACAGTGTTTCCCTTGTCTAATTTGGCAAGGACCCAACCGGATCCAGAGCCGGAACCAAGAAGCATGAAAAACCCCCACAGTCCGCCAACCCCCCCCGCGCGATCTTCCCTGTCTCGGCCCCCTCTCCGATCTGGAAACCTCGCCCAGGAGCGCTCCCCCCATTAAAGGCACGTCTCGAACCTACTGCATGCTCTGCTGTTTTTTGTTATTTCTCCGCTGTTCATGGGCTTTGTAAAACATAACATGTAGGACACAATTTTTTTTTGTTTAAGATTTGATGGTGTTGGTGTGTGTGGTTGTGTGTGAGAGAGAGAAGAGAGAGAGAAGGAGAGAGAGGCAAAGACACAGAGGGAGAAGCAGGGTCCAATGCACGGCCTGACGTGGGACTCGACCCGGGACTCAGGATCACGCCCTGGGCTGAGGTGAGCACTAAAAAGCTGACCCACACGGGCTGCCCCTATATGATACGAATTGTTAAGGAAGCACGAAACAGGGGATCCCTGGTGCTCAGGCGGTTTAGCACCTGTGCCTTCGGCCACAGGGCGTGACCTGGAGTCCCGGGATCGAGTCCTACATCGGGTTCCTGCAGGGAGGCCCGCTTCTCCCTCTGCCTGTGTCTCTGGCCTGTTGAGTTGTGTGTGTGTGTGGTGTGTGGGTATGTATGGATGTCTCCTGAATGGTGAATTAAAATTTAAAAAAAAGAGGAAGGAAAAAAAGAAACAAACAAACCAAACACTTTAGACTAACACACCCAGGTATCTGCAGTTTCCTGAATCAGACAAAAGAGAAACACAAAAACTGAGGGTGGGGGGAGGGAGAAGGAAGAAATGGGCAAGGGGTGTAGGAGGAAAACACAACGACCACCAAGACAAAAAAAAAAACCCTGGGTGTCTCAGACTCGACACTCTAGTATTTTACCTCTTTTTTTTCTTATTTTTAATTTATTTTGTATTTTACCATTCTGTTGGAAAGACAGACACCAGTATCCGTGAACTGAACCCAATTTATCAATTAAGCTAGTTACACCTACAAAGTTCCAGGTCCACCAAAAATTTGGAAGGTATTGTAAAAGTTTAACCTATTAGACCCTTTTTTTTCATCTTTTTCTTTTCTCTTTCTTTTCTTCTTTCTTTCTTTCCTTATCTTTCTTCGTTCTTTCTTTCTTCTTCTTTCTTTCTTCTTTCTGTTCTCTTTCTTTCGTTCTTTCCTTTCTTTCTTTTTTTTACCTGCTGCTCGTTAACAAGGAAAAGTACACGAGACAACAAAATCGATCATTTGAAGTAGTATCCTAACCCTAATCCAACCGCGTACCCTTACCCTAAACCCAAACCAACCAGTAACCGCTAACCCTAACCCTAACCCCTAACCCTAACCCATTCCCTAACACCGTTCCCTAACCCTAACCCTAAGGCCTTAACCCCTAACCCTAACCTGTTTTCCCTAACCCTAACCTAACCCGTTCCCTAACCCTAACCCTTCCCTAACCCGTTCCCTAACCCTAACACTGTACCCTAAATCCCTAATTGACCCTAAACCTAGCCCAAACCGCCCTGCCTTAAAGCCCTTAACCCTAAACTTCAACCCCATCCCCCCGCTGTATCTCTGAACGTATTCCCTCCTCCCATCCCTTAACCCTAAACCCTATAACCTATCTGTAACATCACCTTATCCATTCCTAACTCAGTTTCCTAATCCGAAATCCTTACCTTACCCTAACTCTTGACCCCTTTTTCCCCCATCTCTCACCCTAACCAGGAACTACGAACGCATAACCAGGATCACTAAGCCATATCATCTAATTTCACCCTAACCATCATATTGCGCACCACCGAAAAACCCTAACCCTTAATCTCAAATTGTCCCCATTCACTTACCTTGTCCGTTCCTGAGTAGCTGCTGCGACCCCCCCCCGGTTTTGGATGTGATTGTGACTCCAAACAGCGCCTCCAGGGTCCTCCAGCGGGTCCTGAAGGAAGACGACTCCTGTCATGGCAGACGTGGCCGCCAGTCTTCCTGATGATAGACCGCAGGTCCTGAGGACGAGGGGGGTCCGTCCACGTGGACTATGTCTCACATCCTCCGGAAAGCATCCCTGCGGGGTTCTGAGGATGGCAGGTTCATGTCACCGTGGACGCATGGCCAACATGGGTCTGAAGCCTACCCGCGGTCCTGAGAAGGCCGGGGCTCCTGTCAGTGTAGACCCGGCCCCACGGCATCCCGAAAATCACCTGGGTCCTGAGGAGGCCGGGGCTCCTGTCAGCGGGTCGTTGCACCCTTAATCTTCCGAAAACTCAAACGAGTGTCCTGAGTGGCGCTGGGGCTCCTGTCAGCGAGGAAGCTCGGGCCCCCATCTTCCTGAAGTCTCACCGTGGGTCCTGAGGAGAACCAGGCTTCCTGTCAGCGAGGACACGATCCACATGGTTCTGAAGCTACCTGCGGGTCCTGAGGAGGCGCCGGCTCCTGTCAGCCTGACGCAGCCCCACGTCCTGCGCTGCAGGCAGCCAGAGCACAGACCGCTCCTGTTTAGCTGCGGACGGACATGGCCTACTGCCGTACAGCACGCCCCCTGACTCGGGCCTGGCTCAAGCGCTGAAGGAGGCGGTGAGGGAGGCGGCATTCCCCAGGCCCAGAGCGGGACCTGGCCTCCTTCCAGGCTCCAGCTGAGACCCTATTGAAGAAACCCAACCCCACCCCCCCACCCCCGGGGAAAATTTAGGACCTCGCCTAACCCAGAGTCAGCCCGATCCAGGCGCTCTTCCCGGAATTTAAGCAACGAAAAACATTCTGTGGTTTTTCCGAGAAAGAAAACCATTCCCCGCCCCACGCCTGACTGGAAAGTCCCTGAACATGTACATGTTGACCTTCAAAGAAATCATCCTGTCTTCAACACCGAATGCTATCTATTCCCGCGGGTTTGGCCTTTTAAAAGATGCCTGTAATTGCCAATCGGGGCTCTTCCACCTTTCAGGCCGGGGGGGGGGGGGGGGGGGACCCATTTTCGCAAACGTTCAATAAAACCCGCACGCGTATCCCTGGTGGCGCCAAGCGGTTTAGCTCCTGCCTTTGGCCCAGGGGCGGATCCTGGAGACCCAGATCGAGTCCCACGTCGGCTCCCGGTGCATGGAGCTGCTTCTCTCCCTCTGCCTATGTCTCTGCTCTCTCTCTCTCTCTTTCTGTGACTGTCATAAATAAAAAAAATAACCCTCTTGCTAGTTGCATCTGCCGGTACTGGGGTCTGAGTCTTGGGGGTCTACTGGACACGTTGGCCCCCGTGAGCTAGGTGTCAAACATATGAGCTTCGGTAAAGTCGTTGCTGTAAATGGAGACAAAACACCCGGCTTCCCAGACATACTTAAGGGACAAGGAATGGCGCGCACCAGGACGCGGAAATGAAATGTGGACCCAGACTTTTACCGTTGTCGCCAAGGCTCACTCACCCTCTTCCACTGTGGGTGGGACTGCGGGCTGGTGCAGCTGCCTGGTAAACAGTGCCGAGGTCCTCAGGAACTTCGATAGAGCTGCCCTGCGACGGCAGGTGCACGGCTGGAGCTCACTCTGAAGATACAGAGGCATGAAACGCGGGCCGGGCGGGAACCTGCGCCCCCTTGTACACAGCAGCCGGGTTCTACAGTAGCACACTGATGGGAGGAGCCTCGGTGTCTTCTGACAGATGATGGATAGAGGATGGGAGATAGATGATGGTTCATTGAGAGAGGAATGGTATGTATCAAAGAGAAGGAAATCTAGTCATTTGCAATGACGCGGATACAAACTGAGGATCTGTTAAGTGAAATATGGTCTGTCGGAAAGACAATGACCCTTTGGTGTCATTCATAGGTGGAAATTAAAGATGCAAAGCAGCACCTACAACATGAAACATCTTTGAAGGGAAGGAAAAAAACGAATAAGATGAAAACAGATGCAGGAATAACAGACTCTGAATTCATTGGGAAAACAATCTGAGGGTCGCTGGAGGGGAACGGTTGGGGGAGGGGAGATAACGGGGGGGGGGTATGGGCACCGAAGGATGGAAGGTGATTTCACGAGCACTGCTGTTCTTCCAACTGGTGAATCCCTGAATTCTACCTCTGAAAGTATAATACACTATACTTTATTAATTGGGTTTTTAAATTAAGTTAACAAATCAGTTGTATCAGAGCACATTTCCATTCTGGACTCCCTGTTCTGCTCCTTCGCTTATGCTGGAAACCACCCCCTGTGGTATAAGTAGCGCACACCCTCGTGCTGGCCCAGCCCAGGGCTAGAACTCACGACCCCGAGTCAGGACCTGAGGTGAGGTCAGGAGTCCAGCCTTAACTGACAGAGCCAGCAGGGGGCCGAGAATACCACATGCTTTATCCTGTGTCTCTGTGACATCCTTCGAATAGGAAAGTGCTGGTCCCACTCTGTCTGCTTTTCCAATTATGATTTGCCTGTCCGGGGTCATTTGTGGGGGCTGCGATGTTAGGTTTGTTTGTTTTGTTTTCCTACTTCTAGGATCTACCCACCATGATTTTGATAGGAATGACATGAAACGTGGGTGGATTCTGGACTGTGGGACATTTTCACAAGAGGATGGCTGCCACCCCACGAGCCCAGGACGGACCTCCCAGAGCCTGGTATGGCTCAGTGCTCAAGTCTTGTGCTCCTTTCGTTCAGTTCTCAATATTTAGTCTCTGTGATGCTCATGAAAGGGAGTCACGTCCTTCTCATTTCGTTCTGAGTGCTCATTGTCAGGACGCTGCAAGGCTACTGAGCTCTGTAGGTTCAGTTGGTGTCCCATGAATTTTACTGAATTCAATCATAGTTCTATAGGGTTTGGTGGGGGCTCTCGGGTTTCCTGTTTCTAGGCACCGCGTCTTCAACAAATAGGAAGGACAGTGTGGACGTTCCCCCTTCCATGAGTGGACCCTTTGCTGTTTCCTGTCTGTTGACTACCATTAAGGACTTTCAGCACTGAGAGGGGACCTCCTTGGATGGTTCCTGCTCTTAGGGGGAGATTGATTTCAGGTTTTCACCCTTGAAGACGAGTCAGCTGCGGGCCTTCCTAGCGGAAACTTTATTCTGATGATTGACTTTCCTCAAACCCCCATAGGCTTTGATGTTGTACTTTGTCAAATGCATTTTCCTGCCCCCCAACTCTTGAGCGGATCGTATGCTTTGTTCCTTTCTCTCCCGTTTTTCTTTTTTAATGATTTTTTTTATATAATCCTTGAGAGAATACAGAGAGAGCGCCACAGAAGAGAGAGAGAAAGGCAGAGGACTGGGCAGAGGGAGAAGGGGGGCTCCGTGTAGGCGACCCGCGTGGGACTCGATCCGGGACCACAGCGATCACGCCTGGGCTGAAGGCAGGCGCCGTGTTTTAAACTGCTGAACACCGGGGCTGCCCATGTCCTTTCTTGGTTAATGTGATGGATCCTGATGCTGATGGAAGTGGGGCCGTGGGTAGGGACATGGGAAATGTCGAATGAACGATAGTAACAGCTATAAGGCGTCTGGATCCTAAATAAAATAAGTCACAGGAAATTTGGAAAGTACAGCTGGGAATTGAGTCAGTCCTGTTGTGACAACTTTGTACGGGGACAGACGTTGACGCCGCTCTCGTGGGAGGGAGCTGAATAAGGCACAGAATTGGTCAAGTCACTAGTTGTAGCCCTGAAAACTACTGTCACGTTGTGGGTTGACTACTACAATAAATAATCAAGGAAAAGGGGTTGCTGGTAGGACTCACGGTGGGTCCGTGAAAGGCATTTACAGGGTCCTTACAACAGGAAGGCACCTCTGCCGAGGGGGATAAAAGCAGGCTCACGTGATTCATGTAATTTTTAGAAGAATTTACTTGAGAAAGGGTTGCAGTAGGACGGGCAGAGTGAGAGGGGGAAACTGGAGCGACTCCTCACCCCAACGGAGCACGAGCCCCACGCGAGGCTCCCGGCCCTACCTTCAAGATTTCCTTACCTGAGCCAAACTAAAGGGTCGACGTGGAACGACTGAACCATGTCAAGAGCCCCTCGAATGTTAAGTTGCAAACCCATGCTGTGAACCTCTGGGGGTCGGGGGGGGACATCTGTGACCCAGGTCTACTAGAATGGTGGGAGGGGGCCTGCAGGGCCCAAGGATGGGAAAACTTGAGCATGTGAGGAAGGTGCCTGCATTCCCCCTCCCCGCTGGCGTGGGGACAGGACCCTCCCCCCGGGACCCTCCGCCATCAGGTTGAAAGGCTAAGTGCTGATTGGACCCCGCCTTGCCACAGTATGATGCGGGACCCCACTCGTGGGCGCGAACTGTGCCACCCCCGGGTTCATCCTGCATGGCCGCTCACTGTGCGTCTGCAGAGTTCGGACGCACTCGTGCTCTGGATCTGGCTCACAGCGACGGGGACTCTCCGCTCTTCCCAGTTAGGCTCAGTACGCCACTTCCTCAGTACCCCCCACTCTCCCAGTACCCCCACTCTCCCCAGTACTCCACTCTCCCCAGTACACCAACTCTCCCACTCTCCCCGGTACCCGGTTGCATAAAGAGGAGGCGCTCACACAGCGACAGGTCACAGTGTGAGTGGCCGCTGATTGCCTGCTCCCCGGGGGCCACTCTGGGGCGGTGGGTAAGGTGTGGGGGGGCTGGCCTCCTGGCGGGGGTTCCAAACAGCCCGGAACCCCAATGAGATGACGTTGAACTGCTCTGCAGCCCTTCCTTCAGCCCATTGGGTGAGGGCGGCCCCTAAGGCCCTGTTCCAGGGAAGGAGGCTGCGTCAGAGACCGGCAGCCTCCCTGGAACCCCGCTCCCTGTAAGGCCTGTGCTATGCAGGGAGACCCAATACATGACCTTTCCAGCTCGTCCTAGATGCATGGACCCGGACAGGGATGACACCCCACCCCGCCCCTCATGTGGTGAGGGGAGGTCAGTCAGGGCCTGCTGGGTCTCCCTCGGACCTGTGAGTCAGGCTTGCTCTTCATGCACTGGAAGTGGGCGGAGTCCCTGGTGCTCCCCCCAGGCCCCCCCTCAGGATATTCAGCATCCTTGCACCTCAGGGTGGGTGTGTGGTGGCACTCTTGCTGGCATCAGGGTTTTAATTTTGATGAAGTCCTAGGTCATTGCTTCTCCCCTGGTCGTAGGTTTGTGGGAATCTCAGAGAATACCTTCCATCTCCCCGGGATGAGCAGGACATCACCCCGCCCCCCCCACCCCTGAGCATCAGAGGCTTCAAGTTCGGCATTCGCCAGAGCCTCCTGGGCTTCCTACGCCGTGTGATCTGATACCGGGGTGGGAGCGGGCTGTGATCCAGGGTGATGGCGGTCTGGGGGGGGGGGAGGGGGGGGGGGGGGGGGGGGACAGTGGCTGTGGAAAGGGGGACTGTAGGTGGCGAGGCAAAAGACAGGCGTGAGGGCCCGTGTGTGATGTTCCAGGCCAGCCTGTGTCCGCAGGGCTATGGGGTTGTTCTGGCTCGGTCAGACGGACGGGGAACCTGCACAGGGAGACACCCGGACGAATGATGTCCTCGGAAGGTATTCATGTGCCGTCATTCTTCGATGTGTTGGTATTTGCAGCACCGATGCAGGAGGGACCTCAGTGAACCTACTGCCTTGCAAAGGGCAAATATTCGTGGCCAGTTAACATTAGGTAAGGCCAGAAGGGACCATGACAATACACACTCACGATAGGGGGGAGACCATACGATCCAGAGCCAAGGATGAGTCAGGTCAGCCAGAAAGGACCATAGTCATCAGGAACAAGTGAGGCCTGGGAAGGTCCTGGTGTCATTAGCAACTAGGGTCCATTCTGGATCCTAGGTCATTGGAGCTGAGGAGCCCAGTCACCAGGTACGGTGAGGCTCCCAGGTGGGGCCACAGGCACCAGGTCCAGATGAAGTCCATAGTACCATGTCCAGGTGAGGCTGGGTGGGGTTCGAGTCTCCAGGTTCAGGTGAGGTGAAGGTGGGACACAGTCACCATGGTCCAGGTGAAGCCATTGTGGGGATACAGTTGCCAGGTCCACATGAGGCCCGGGATGGGGACCAGAGTCACTAGGCTCAGGTGAGGCCCGTTGGGGTCTAGAGTCAACAGGTCTGGTGAGGCCCAGGTGGGAACCACAGTCACCAGGTTCCAAGTGAGGCCCAGGTGGGAAAACCGCCTTGAGAGAAATGCCCCACTCTTCTCACTTGTAGCATTCAGCTGTTCTCTCTTTAATATCAGCGGAATTCATAGGTTTTTCAGGATTGAGTTTGAAAAGTTAGCTAGGTCATTGGGTGGGGAACAGGTGACTTGGGGACCATTTACTCTTTGGCTGTTTGCCCCTCTGACAGGGATATTTTTGCAGTGTACAGTAAAGTCGTTTATTAAAAGTGGTATTAATTGGTGTAAACAAAATTCTGTAGGATTCAAGAACTGTGAATCACACATATCCACACTGCTAGAATATTTTGTTTTACTTGAGTTTCTAGTCATTTTCATTCTGTGAGCGGTTTCTTTCCAAAACTAATTACCAAATGAAGTAGGGCAATAGGACAAGAGAAATAGCTACACAACATGAGAAAAGAAAGAAACAGACAATAAACGCTAAGCATTTTTCTCCGGATGAGAGAAATCCTGATTTGTAAGCTTTTTTCACCTGCCCTGAGATAAACCAATTCCCTGGACTCAGATGTTTCAGGAGGAGAACTGGGTTTTGATCCAGTTTAAATCGTGACTGCCTCTGGCACTTGGTTCCCATAGCTGTGGATTGTGGCCTTCAGACAAGCTCGGTGGTTTCCAGGCTGCCACCTGGAGGGCTCTGAACATTGCAACCTTAGGGGCAGTTTGGGATCCATATCTACAGTTTTTTAATTGATAGGTACACCACTCGCATAAAACTTTGCTAAGAAAGAAGTCAAATTGTGTGTTTTAAGAAGAACTGAAAATGGGGCAGCCTGGGTTGTGGGCTCAGCCGTTTAGCACTGCTTCTTCCTAGGCATGATCCTGGAGACCCAGGAATGGAGTCCCACTTCGGGCTCCCTGCATGGAGCTGCCTTCCTCTTGCCTGTGTCTCTTCTCTCTGACTCTCTCTCTCTCTCTCTCACTCTCTCTCTCTCTCCCCTCTCATGAATAAATAAATAAATAATATTTTTAACAAATATATTGCAGGACAGCCCCACCCCCCCACGGTTGTGGCCAAGCGATTTTAACGCTGCCTTAGCCCAGTGTGGGATGCTGGAGATGCAGGATGGTAGTCCATCATCAGGCTCCCTGCATGGAGCCTGCTTCACCTCGGTCTCTGTCTCTGCCTCTCTCTCCCTCGTCTCGTCTCTTAAATAATAAATAAAATAAATAAATAAATAAATAAATTAATAATTAAATCAATAAATAAAGAAAATGTTTATTGCAGCTGTATTGGTATTTGCTTTTTAATAAAGTGTGTGTTTGTGTACTTTTATGGTGAATGGGACCTAGCAAGTCTTTTACATCAACAGCATCACTTCTAGTCCTACTTTGACAGTGTTGCGGACAGGCGGTATTTACTTTCCTTTTATAGTTGAAATTGATGACTCAGAGCACATGCGGGTTCTCTTCCCTTTTCTTTTTTCTGTTCAGGAATCATACGAGTATAAGTGAGTTAATGCAAGAAACCACTTTGCAGGATTCAACACCTCTACTTTCCTCACATGATTTAATTATTTTCTCAATTCTGAACTCCTTTTCTTCTTACTACTCCTTACAAATAACTTAGGAACGTTTTTCCCAGGGACTTGTTCTGAGAAACCAGTTCCCTAAGTATGATCTGTGGTTGACACAGACCCAGCATACAAGAGATTCTCCTATTTATTCAACACCATCTGTTTCCAAAATAGAAAGTCTATTTGGCCGTCTATATGGCAGTACAGTAACAGGTCCATCCCCCACCGGTTTCGATCTATGTCCAGGCAGGACTACCTGTAGTCTCTAATGATGATTCGGAGGGCCAAATAACAAGAAGTCCACAGTTCACCTTCATATTCCCCAGAGGACCCTTGGGTTCCTCTGCACAGGCTGAATCTGTTACCGAGTCACTTGATCGTGTAGGTCAGTCACTGAGCAGCATTGCCATCCAAAACGAATGAGAGGAAAAAGGCGTTTGGTAAGTGAATTGGGTCTACAAATTAGGGGAGGGCACATTGGAAACTGTGACAATGTTTCTTAGTGCACCTTTTTTCAGAGGCCACATCTCTCTGTACTTGACTGAGGACAGAGAGTCTAGGTAGGGTGAAATAGGTAGGGGGGGGTTACAGAATAGGATCACAAAGATCCTAAGGTTTGCTGAGATGTAAGGAATCCAGAAATAAAGAAACAAAACGAGCACCACCCTGTCCAGGGTATGGGTCTAGAGAGGGTCTTTTTTCCCCAGGACAGTCCTCTGTGCACAAAACAAAGAATTAACCAGACTCTAAAAAGAGTTAAAACTTTAATGATGTTATCATAGTCCTTACTCAAAAACAAGACATCCAAGAAATTGAGAAGCGCAAGCTCCCTGATCATTTCTAATGATAACGGTCAGTGGAGGCCATGTGGGCAACCCAGCTGGGCCTCCCACTTCTGAGTGCTTTTCGGTATCCTTGCTTAATAAACTCCTGTCACTTTTAACTTACTCATTCTTGGTACACCGATTCATTCTGCATCTCCGTGAGACAAGAACTGACTTTCTCACTTCATTCCGCCTGCGCACTTTCTTACCCAAGCTCCCTGGGAAATTACTTCATTGGCTTAATCCCATCCTCACTCTCTCCTGCCTCATATCTTTGGATTCTTTCACCACCAAAGGCGAACGAACCACGAGATGCAGGGACGGGGAGAAGAAGACCCCAGGTGATAGGGGGAAGACTAAGGCCAAAGAGTAATATAGATTTAAAATTTACATTTGCTTTTTAAAAAAAGATTTTGTATATTTACTCATGAGAGTACACAGAGAGAGAGAGAGAGAGAGTGGGAAAGACTGAGGGGCCAGACAGAGACAAAGGGAGAAAGCAGGTCCCTGAGGGTAGTTGCCATTGTGGACCCCTATCCTAGGAACCCAGATCATGCCCTGAGACAAAGGCAGTTGCTCACCACGGAGCCACCCAGGCATCCCCTACATTCATTTCTATAACAAACTTGCAGTCCATAAACAAATACTTGAATCCCACAGAGTGGGACAATTCTCAAAGAATTCACAAGCAGGCCTGAATGTTATTTGCTTTGCTAGAGGCAAAAAGCAACCCTTGTTTGCTGATTAGCCAGACCACCAGGCTCCTGTATATCTTTCACCTGTGAAAATCCTTTGGAAACTTCTTTTATCTCTAGAGTCCCCACCCACACGGCAACTTTAAAGTTTAAAACCAAGGCTCCTCATGATCCTGATGATGCTTTCAGGCCCAGGGGGTCCTGTCCCCCCCCTATTATAAAATACACCTTCTTGCATGGAAAATTTTCAAGGATTCTCTCTTGACCACTGGCGCCTGGCCCCACAGTACATCACAGGTTCATCTCTGAGTTTAATTGCATCGGCACCTCAGGAAGTACAGAAGATTTTTGCTATCTTTTGCATGACACTGTCTGGAGGGGGACATTCCGTTGTTCGATCTGGGATTTTCTCTTTCCTGGGATTTATAGTAGTTGCTAGGTAGATGATAGAGTGATAGATCTACTGATAGATCGTCCCAAGGAACTGAATAGATGTTTATATAAAAAAACATATAAACAGAAATCTATGTTTTCCACTTTAATTATATTTATTATTCAATGTATTTCTGATAATATAATAATTATTATCTATCAAGCAGAAATATAGATGTTATTTAAAATATGCAAAATAAATATTCTATATCTAATCTCTATACGTCCATATATAGATTCCTATAGAGATAGAGACAAAAGGTTTTAGAAATAGATGTGTGCAGAAAGAGAGAGGAAATCGATTATAGACTATAAATATGCAGAGGATCTGCTTTCAAATTCTATCCAACGACCTCTCCTCACAGGCACAGGCAAACGCACACACACATACTCAAGAGCCTTCTGGTATGTGGCCATGAAGGAAATAACACCCCTGAAGATGCCATTTCTTTCTCCACTTAAAGTGCCAGCGTTTCTCCAAAGAAGACCCTACACAGAGCGAGCAAGCAAGCACATAAAATCTGCTCACGTCCACTTTTCATCAGGGAGCTTAGAATCAAAACAACAATGGATACCACCTTCACACCAGTGAGAATGGGGAATTAACAAGCGGGACCCGAACAAATGCGGGGAGAGGATGTGGAGAACGGTGGAACATCTTGCATTGTTGGAGGGAATGTGATTGGAGCAGCCACTCAGAAAACAGTGTGGAGGTTCCTCAAAAAAGTGGATAATGGAGCTATACTATTAACCACCAATTGCACTGCTGGGTATTTACCCCAAGACACGATGTAGTGCAATGTCTGGACACTTGCACCCATGTTCACAACGGCAATGTTAATAGCCAAATGTGGAATGAGCCTTGATATCCTGCAACAGACGAATGGAATAAAGAAGATGTGGTCTGGGGTCCTGGGTGGCGCAGGGGTTTGGCGCCGGCCTTTTGGCCCAGGGCAGGATCCTGGAGACCCGGGATTCGAAATCCCACGTCGAGCTCCCGGTGCATGGAGCCTTGCTTCTCCCTATGCCTATGTCGCTGCCTCTGTGTGTGCAGTGTGTGGTGTGACTATCATAAATAAAAATTTTTTTTAAAGTATAAAAAAATTTAAAAAAAATGAAGATGTGGTCTTTTATTCAATGTTTTATTATTTAGCAATCTCGCAAGGATACGGAATACCTACCATTTTCATGGACATGGAAACTGGAGGGTGTATTATGCTGAATAAAATAAGTCTCGTGGAGAAAGTATTATCATTACGGTTTATATTATGTCAAATGTAAGAAACAGTGAAGAGGATCATAAGGCCGGGGAGGGAAATGAGTGGAGTAAATTGAGAGAGGGCCAGTGTTGTCCCCAAGTCATTGCTAACTATGAGAAACCACAGAGGAGCCGATTACCGATGACCAAACACACGAGGGTTCTATTTAAAAGCTCGAGCTTGAGTACAAGTGTACCCGACAACAGAGGTGCAGGGACTTGGTCCACCGGACTAAGAGGCGTAGCCGCTTTTATAGGGGCAGTGGCCCATGGGATATGCAGAATGTTGCCAGTCATTCGGTTCCCACCACAAAGTGGCCGAATTGATTACATATTACCTTATAGTATCCATTTGAGCTGGCCTTTTTACTTTGCTCGGAATTGGTTGCCACAGTGTTGGTGGGCACAAAGCAGGGGTAATGGTTATTGAGCTGATTTCCGATTAGGGTGTGCACAGCGGCTTGACTAGGGTGGGGCAGTGCCTTAAGCAATAAGTGGTACGTGGGGGTCACACAGCAGGTGGCAGGTGTAGCACAAAATGGAATCTGATGATCTGACTTGTCAGGGTAGGGGATTTTCTGTTAAATTTCCTGGGTCTCCACAGAAGATATAACTTGAGAGCTTCCCTAACTCGTCCCCCGGGAAACAAAGGATTGCGGAAAGGGGAGGTGGGTTGGGAGGATAGGTAACTGGGGGACGGACATTAAGGAGGGCAAGTGATGTGACGAACACTGGGTAATATTTACTACATGTTGACAAATTGAATTAAATTTTAAAATTTTTTTTAATTTAAATTTAAATTAAAAAGGGACTGGACGGCTCAGCGTCCTCGCAATTCATTTATGAAATGACCTTCATTAGATCATAAAAAGTTACGAATGTGAATGGACAATTGACCTGCAATTCCTTTCCCAGTTCAAATAAATGATTTAAAAAGCAAATCAAAGTTCCAGAATGGAAAAAATGCAAAAAACGAGGAGAGGGAGAAAGAGAAATGAATTCACTTTTTGTGATATTTATTAGTGATGGTCCAATAATGACAAACTGTGACTGTCATTTAAAAAAAGGAGTTGGGATCCCTGGGTGGCGCAGCGGTTTGGCGCCTGCCTTGGGCCCAGGGCAGGATCTGGAGACGGGATCCGAACCCACGTCGAGCTCCGGTGCATGGAGCCTGTTCTCACTCTGCCTATGTCTCTGCCTCTGTGTGTGTGTGTGTGTGTGACATATCATAAAATAAAAAATTTTTTTTCAATTATTTAAAAAAATTAAAAAGAAGAAGGTGTGAGTCTATATATACAATGTATTATGATTTAGCATCGCAAGGATGAATACCTTACCATTTCATGGCCATGGAAACTGGAGGGTATAATGCGAATAACATAAGTCACGTGGAGAACAAGGAATTATCATACGGTTTCACTCGTATGTCAAAAGTAAGAAACAGTGACGAGGATCATACAGGGGAGGGGCGGGAAATGAGTGGTGAAAAATTGAGAGAGGCAAGTGTTGTCCCAAAGATTGCTTAATCTGAGAAACCACCGAGGAGCCGATAACGATGGGCAAAACACACGAGGGTTTATTTTACAAGCCTCGAGCTTGATGTCAAGTTTGTACCCGACACAGCGGAGCAGGACTTGGACCCGGACTAAGAGGCGTAGCAGCTTTATAGGGGCCAGTGGCCATGAGGGAATTATGCAGAATGTTGCACAGTCATGTCGGTCCCCACACAAGTGGCTCGATGAATTACATCTTACCCTATAGTATCCATTTGAGCTGGCCTATTACTTTGCTCGGAATTGGTGCACAGTTTTGGTGGGCACAAAGCGGCGTTACATGGTTATGAGTGATTTCGATTAGGGTGCTGTGCCCGCGGCTTGTCTAGGGTGGGTCAGTGCCTTAAGCAATAAGCTAGGTTACGTGGGGTGGTCACATCAGCAGGTGGCAGGTTGTAGTAATAAAAACACAAAATGGAATCCTGTACTGCTCTGCTTGTCCAGGGGTAGGGATTTTTGTAAATTTCCTGGGTCTCACAGAAGATAAAACTATGAGAGACTCCTACTGGGGAAGGAAACAAAGGATTGCGAAGGGGAGGTGGGTGGAGGTTAGTGTATGGGGGACGGACATTAAGGAGGGCAAGTGATGTGGACGAAACTGGGTATTATAATACATGTTGCGAAAATGAATTTAAATTAAAATTTTTTTTAATTTAAATTTAAATTAAAAAAGGGTATGGACGGCTCAGCCTGTCCTCCAGCAATTCATTTATGAAATGACCTTCATTAGATCATAAAAAGTTACGACTGTGAATGGAAACTGACCTGCAACTCTTCCCGTTCAAAATATAAATAAAGTTATTCTAAAAAGCAAAATCAAGTTCAGAATGGAAAAATGCAAAAAACGAGGGAGAGGAGAAGAGAAATGAATTCACTTTTTGTGATATTTATTAGTGATGGTCCACTAAGACAAATCTGTGACTGTCTATTAAATAAAAAGAGTTGGGATCCCTGGGTGGCGCAGCGGTTTTTGGCGCCTGCTTTGGCCCAGGGCGCGATCCTGGAGACCCAGGGATTCGAATCCCACATCGGGCTCCGGTGCATGGAAGCCTGCTTTCTCCTCTGCTATGTCTCTGCCTCTCTCTTCTCTCTCTCTGTGTGATATCTAAAGGAAAAATTAAAAAAAAAAAAACAAAAAAACAAAAAAAAAACACTAACCAACAAAAAAACAGAGTTAAATGAACGTATGGAGACCGATCCCTC
>NW_024570912.1:0-17796 GCF_018345385.1 Vulpes lagopus | reverse complement strand
CCTCCTCAGGACCTGCACTTTGGCTTTGGGACATATGGGGCGGCGTCTATGCTGAAAGGAGCCTCAAGCCTCCTCAGGACCCATGGTGTGATTTCCGGGGGCCGTGGGCCATGTCCTGGCTGACAGACCTCCTGCCTCCGTGAGGACCTGCTGTGGAGGCTTCCAGAGGATGTGAGACCTAGTCCACAGTGACAGGAGACCCAGCGTCCTCAGGACCCCACTGACTATGACTCCGGAACACGTGAGGCCGCGGTGGCGCACTCACAGGAGCCCGGCTTCCTCCAGGACCCCCTAGAGGACTCTGGAGGCGCCGGTGGGGGCCACGTCCACATCAGAAGGGCTAATCAGAATCCACAGGGTAAGTGAATGGGTAGAAGGAATGGTAGGGCAGGGGAGGGGAGACAGTTGGTGGTTCGGTTCATTAGATGTTAGGGGTTAGTGTTTTATGCCTATGGTTACGATTAGAGGTTAGGGTGAGGGAGATAATTGTAAGGATCAGTGGTTAGGAATTAGGATGGGGGTTAGCGATTAGGCATAGGGGTTAGGGTGAGGGACAAGGTTTAGAGTTAGGGTTTAGGTTTAAGGCTTTAGGTATTAGGGCAGGAGTTAGGAGTTAGGGGGGGTTAGGTTATGCTTAGAGTTCGGGTTTGGCTTAGGTTTGCAGTTAGGGTTAGGGGTTAGGTTGAGTTAGGGTTGGGGGTATAGGGTTAGGGTTAAAGTTAGGCTAGGTTTAGGTTAGGGGCAAGGTTTCGGATTAGATAGGGGTTTGGGTAGTGTTAGGGGTTAGTGGTTTTGGTTAGGGGTTATGGTTGTTAGTCAAGAGTCAGGGTCAGGGTAGGTTTTGGAAAAGGTAAGAGATAGGGTTAGGGAGTTGTTTTTTTCTTTAGTATGACCTTAAATATTACTATTTTTACTTTCATGGTACTTTAATTGTTTCCTATTTTGGGATTTAGAGTCCTTTTAACAAGCAGGTGAAATAATCTGGTGGGGTTTTTTTTGGGAGGGCAGTTGTTATTGTTTTCGTTGGTTTTCTTTTTCTTCCTTCTTTCCTGAGGAAAAAATAATGGATAAAAAATTAAAAGAAAGCAATAATAAAAAAGAATCAAAGTAAATAAAATGAAAATAAAGCCCAAAGTTATACAAATGAAGCCTAGACCCTACTTTTTCCAGCAGAGCTGAAGCTCTGCAAGCCTCCGTGGTCCGGCGACTTGGTGTCCGCGAGTGTCTGTGCGGGGTCTGGGGTTGGGCCATGGCCTGATTGTTCAGATGCGCATGTGCCTGGGGATGCCACCTTTGGAGTCAAGGCGGCGTGGGCGTCAGCGCCTCTGGCCTCCAGCGGCGCGCTGTGCTGCTATCTGATACTCAGCGCTGGAGGGCGTGATGCGGTTGGTCCTCTGGCTCTGGGGCTGAGCATCCCGCCCCCCCAGTCAGCAGGGGCTTCCACAGAAGAGCCCCCAAGCCCCCGGTCTCCGCCGCTTCTCTCAGAACCCTGCCTTCACTCTGCCTGCGTCCGAGCTTCTTTTGGTTTTGTTTTTTTATCTCAGACTGTTGTGCCCAAGATTGTGAATCCAAGAAACCACCCAGAAGCCGACACTGATGCAAACACAGAGGGTTTATTTACAAGCTCGAGCTTGTGTCCAAGTATCCCGACACAGGGAGCAGAGACTTGGACCCCGAGGTTGGTTTTAGCTTAGTTTTAAGGGCTGGTCTGGGGACCCCAGAAGGGCTTGAGCAATTCCTCAAGTTTCTGTTTTACATTTTGCAATGGGGCCTTCAAGGCATTGAGCTCTTTTCTCATTCTAATAAGGGCTTCCTGCCCTTGGCCTGGGCTCAGTTCTTATGCTAATGTGGGGCTCTCTAGGACATTAAGCTGTAAATTTTTGTTTTTTTGCTGTGACTGAAGTAATGTAAATTTCAGCTCTTCTTGCCAGGGCCTGGGATGACTGGACTGTGTGCTAAACTTAAAGTGGAATGGCCTTAATTTTCTCGGCCTCTGGGCGTCCTCCCATCCTATGTAGCTCCTTCCTCCTTCCCCGGAGCTCCTAAGAGAGCAATTGCAAATGACCTCAGCTTGGCAGCATGTGTTGGGGACAGGCCCAGGATTTGGGATCAGGAAGACCTGGATTGTGGCTTCCCGGCTGTTCAGCGGGATTGGATGCTGCAGACTCTTATTCCCTAAGGCTATCTTGACCACTGACTTTGTACATAGAAAAGCTGTCCTTCGTCTTTCAAAGATGAAGAGCGAGTCAAAGCGCTTTTCTCTGCCCATCTGATTGCTCAGATTCCAATCTGAGACATCTTTCCTGTTAATAAGCATTATTTACTCTCCGTATACTATGGTTAAAATATTCTGACACAAGTAATTCAGAGGGATGAGGGTTTCTCATCTCTTTCTTCACAGCTCAGTCACTCATCAGGAAATGCATCTTTATGGATTTGGAAAGAACCGAGAGACATTATACCAATGGTCATATTATTATGTGAAGGATTCTTCCCTGAGATTCCAAGAAGGCAATTTTTCCTCGGGCTTGAGGAGGCCTCTGGAGTGAGTTAGAATCAGAAATTGTGTGTTGGGTTTCAGATAATGGAACTGGTTAGCTAAGTAACACGGACAGGCACTTAGGTTCTTTTTGAATTTCAATTGCCTTAAAAGCTATAGAATAATTTCTGAAACACCTCATTGGACTGTTGTAGGATTTCTTTATTGCTAATATAAGTTAACATTCATATGGCACATATTATGTGCCAAGAATTGTGTCATGCTTCACATAAAAGAACTCCTGGATCCTCCAACAACCTATGGCAGGTACTGTTATCTTGATGGGCCAACTAAAGGATAGGAAGAAAACATCTTGTCCAAGGTCAAACAGCTAGTTAAGTGGATTCGAACTCAGGAAGCCTGACTCCAGGCTGTTATGGCCACCAGAAAATGTTTATTAAGTACTTCCTAACGTCCTAGGTAATGTACAAATAAAGTCCAACTCTTTAGTCATTAGAGCTCTATGGCACAGGCATTATTACTGTCACAGTTTTGCAGAGAAAGAAGAAGGTTCAGAGCCTAAGCTCAAGGGACTTGCCCAGAGCCCTACAATTCAGAGGCAGAAACCTTCCTTTTCCTCATAATATTCTCCTTCCACCACTTACCTTCTCCTTTCTCTATGTCTTAAAATAAATGTTGCTTCTTCTGGTTATCTTCTCTGAGGCCCCAGTTAGACTAAGCCTTCTTATATATGTACTTGTAGTAAGCTGTATATTTACCTTTGTATTGGCTACTATAATCTTGTCTAGTTGTCTTTCTGTCACTTTTTGGTTAGTATCCGTCTCTCCCACCAGCATGGCCTGGAGGGGGATAGGCACTGCATCTTGTCTGGTTAACTTGGTATTCCTAGCACCTTGCACATAGTAGGTATGCACCAAATACTTAATAAATTACTGGATCCCTAACCTTCTTGAGTTGATGTTGATAAACATTAGAACATGAAATGGACCAAGATAAGAATGAAATTGCTGAATGAAATGATAAAAAGCAATTTTATCCATTCACTCATTCAGTATTTATCAGGGGCCTACTGTGTGCCATATCTGAGTGAAGGAAAACGATGCGTGATTCCATTAGGGTATTATAATAGCAACTTAAAAATTGGCCTTCTAGGCATTTGCTATAGTTGAAAGCTCTAACTAAAAGGCTCAGTGATTAGGAAGGAACTGAATAAAATCAAAATAAAGTATTATCTGGGCAGGAATTTCCCAGTAAATCTGGTTTAATAAAAATTTCACACGAATCATTTTTTAACTGACACTGAAGCACTGTGAACTCTTTGGAAGACAAATGTCAAGGAAATAAATGTTAGGCATTGCTAATTTTAAATGCACTTGCAATATGGCGTCTAATATAAAAGAAGTATTTTTATCTGATTTTTGCTATTTATTATCCTTTCCTGCTTTTCAGGTTGAGGAGGCATTATACGTGTTTCTAAGTGTTTTTCTTTCCTTCTGATATAAAATTCTTACTTTGTTCCCATCGAAGGAACTGTTAAGAATAAGGCAAAAATTAATTAAACTATTCTTAAAGTGTCTTCACACTTGGAGCCTGATTCATTTAAGTCAATTTTCAAAATAAATCTTATTTATTAGAAAAAAAACCCAAAGATTTACAGGGAAATTGAGAAGACAGTACAGAGAATTCTCATGCACTCGCACTCGATGTCTCCAATTATCGATATCTTATATTAGTACGGTACAAATATTAGCTAATGAATCAATATTAAAATATTTGCATTAACCAAAGACCATACATACTTTATTCAGATTTCCTTAGTTTTTGCTAAGTTCCCATCCCTCACATCACATTACACTTGTCCTCATGTTTTCTTAGGCTCCTCTGGATTGTGACAGTTTTTCAGCCTTTCCTTGTTGTTGTTGAACACCTTGAGAAGTAGGGTATTTTGTAAAATCTCCCTCAGTTGGGACATGTCTGTCGTTTATCTCATGATTGAACTGTGATTGTGGATTATATACAGAGATATACTGCCATCTTTATTATATCATATAAAGGATAGATACTATCAACATGATTTATCAGTCTTGGTATCGATCTGATCATCTTGCTGAGTAGTGTTTGTCAGCTTTCTCCATAGTAAAGTGATTATTATTATTATTATTTATTTTATACTTTTTCATAACATATTTTGTAGAAGGAAGTTACTATGTGTATTCCACACATAAGAGTGGATGAGCTATGCTCATCCACTTGAGGGTGGAATGTCTGCACAAATTGTTTGAAATTCTTCTACATGGGAGATTTCTCTTTCTTCTGTGTTTGTTTGTTTGTTTCTTTTTCACAGATGTTATTTATTTATTTGAGAGAGAGAGGAGAGAAAAAGCATGAGCGAGAGGGCAGAGGGAGAGGGAGGAGCAGGTTCCCTGCTGAACAGGAGCCTTCTTGGGACCTGGATCATGATCTGAGCCTAAGGCAGAAGCTTAACTGACTGAGCCACCCAGGTGCCCTCTTTCTTTCTTTTACAATTTTTAATATTAGTATAATTCATGGATATTTATTTTATGCTTTGGGTTATAATCCAACACTACTTATTTTGTTGCTTATATTGTCTCCTCTCTGGCCACGGGAGCTCTTTCAGTTGACACCTGTGTGCCTTTAACATATTTCCATGAGTATGGAGTCTCTTGTCTGTTCCTAAATTTTTGAAAGACAAACTTATGTAAATATCATTTTGACTGGCACTTTGTTTCTGTCCCCATCCCTATCTTTGCCTCCTTCCCTCTCTCTTCACTGTTTCATTTCTTTATTTATTATGATCTGAAAATAGGAAAGGACATGGGATTTCAAATTTTGCTATTTTAAGGTAAATCACTTCTCCTTGGTGCCTAGCCAGTGGTTCTCAAATGTTAGTGTGCAAGAGAATAACCTGGAGAGCTTGTTAATATGGCCAGCCAACATTTTAATTTTTTTAGGTTAAAGGAAGGGGCAGGTTAGGATTCTACATGTTAACCGGTACCCTCAGAAAATAATAATGGAGTTCTTTGAGGCTTTGCTTTGAAAAGCAGTGAGCATGAGGGCAGATGGCTGTTCTGACACACATATTTATTATTTCTAGTGGCTTGGACCCATATACCCACCGCTTGTGATAGAAAGGGATATAGATTTGGGGATTTTCTATCGCCATAGGAGAAACCCTAAAATACTCAGGATCTATGCTCAGAGTTAGTTTTATAGTTTAGCATTTGAGTATATATAAGATCCCCCGTCTTTTTGTGCTCAGTATAGAGTGTTTAGGACCCCACAGCAGCATTTCAGGTCTGAGAGGGAACTGAGGGATCATCAGCTCTGGTCCTCTCCTCTGAAGCACAGGAAAGAAACTGAGAGTTCTGGAGGATTGGATTGTCCAAGTTCACACGCTTATGTAAGCTAGTGAAGAAGCTCTAGATGGCTCAAGGACCCATGAACTACAGTTTTATTTTTTTTTATTTTATTATTGAGTCAGAAGAAGAAAAGACTAGCAAGAACAGCTCCAGCCTACCGATGGATTCGTCGTTCGCAATCCGCAAGACAGCGCCAACGCTGCCACCGATCCCGAACATAACTAGTTTAGATAGGCATTTGTGAAATAGACAATTTTGGGTTACTCTTTCTGCTTTTATACTTTCATATAAAGGTACGACTGCATCTAGGTTTCAGATTACCCCTTCTGTTAGTTATAAGAGTAGATGATGTAAATATCAGTGTTTGCCATTTGAAATTCTCTGTTTAACTATTTTTAAATTGAGTTTTAAAAATATTAAACCTGGCACTTAGTTCTCGGCTTGGACAAACTTAATCTGAGTAAGGTTGGCTTCTCTGAAAATATAGGCAATTAGATATAGAAGCATGAAGACTTGGAAAGTGAAAGGGTAGGCAAGGTCTCACGGCTGAGGTTTTTTTGGGGAATACCTTTGTTTAATAATTCATCAGGCAGTATTCTGATGGCGCACATGGAGACCTAATTCGAATCCCTTTTAGGGTGCTTCATGAAATGTAACTATCTGGCAGAAGAAAGACTACTTTGGTTGAATGTTTTATTGAGCTAAAGTGACTCTAATTCTAGATGAGCCTGAAGCTGTGACGTTAACGAGTTGTGGTCGTTTAAAGAACTCTGGACCAGAATCGAGTCTTGGCTTTGCGCCTTGCCACCCGTGTGACCCTGAGCAGTGTGCATTACTTCTCGTGTCTTCTCGGTTTCCTTATCTGTTAGTTGAGGGGATCGGTCTCCATACCGTTCATTAACTCTTTGCTTTAATGACATCACAGATTTGTCATTATTGGACCATCACTAATAAATTCACAAAAAGTGAATTCATTTCTCTTTCTCCCTCTCCCTCGTTTTTTGCATTTTTCCATTCTGGAACTTTGATTTGCTTTCAGAATACTTAATTATTTGAACTGGGAAGGAGTTTCAGGTCATTTTCCATTCACATTCGTAACTTTTTATGATCTAATGAAGGTCATTTCATAAATGAATTGCTGAGGACGGCTGAGCCGTCCAGTACCTTTTTTAATTTAAATTTAAATTAAAAAAATTTTTAATTTAAATTCAATTTGTCAACATGTAGTATAATACCCAGTGTTCATCACATCACTTGCCCTCCTTAATGTCCGTCCCCCAGTTACACTATCCTCCCACCCACCTCCCCTTCCGCAATCCTTTGTTTCCCTGAGTTAGAGTCTCTCTAGTTTATCTTCTGTGAGACCCAGGAAATTTAACAAAAATCCCCTACCCCTGGACAAGCAGAGCAGTACTGATTCCATTTTGTGCTACACCTGCCACCTGCTGTTGACCCCCACTAATCGCTTATTGCTTAAGGCACTGCCCCACCCTAGCAAGCCGCTGGGCACACCCTAACGGAAATCAGCTCATAACCATGTAACCCTGCTTGTGCCCACCAAAACTGTGCCCAATTCTGAGCAAAGTAATAGGCCAGCTCAAATGGATACTATAGGGTAAGATGTAATTCAATCGGCCACTTGTGTGTGGACCGACATGACTGTGCAACTTTCTGCGTATCCCATGGCCAGTGGCCCCTATAAAGCTGCTACGCCTCTTAGTCTCGGGGTCCAAGTCCCTGCTCCGCTGTGTCGGGTACACTTGGACCCAAGCTCGAGCTTGTAAATAAACCCTCGTGTGTTTGCATGGTGTCGGCTCCTCGGTGGTTTCTCGGATTAGCAATCTTGGGGACAACACTGCCTCTCTCAATTTTCCCACTCAGTTTCCCTCCCCTCCCTTATGATCCTCTTCACTGTTTCTTACATTCGACATAAGAGTGAAACCGTATGATAATTCTTTCTCCACGTGGCTTATTTTATTCAGCATAATACCCTCCAGTTCCATGTCCATGAAAATGGTAGTATTCATCCTTGCAGATGGCTAAATAATAATACATTGTATATATAGACCACATCTTCTTTTTTTTAAATTTTTTAAAATTTTTAAAAATTTTATTTATGATAGTCACACACACCACAGAGAGAGAGGCAGAGACATAGGCAGAGGGAGAAGCAGCTCCATGCACCGGGAGCCCGATGTGGGATTCGATCCCGGTCTCCAGGATCCTGCCCTGGGGCCCAAAGGCAGGCGCCAAACCGCTGCGCCACCCAGGGATCCCCAGACCACATCTTCTTTATCCATTCATCTGTTGAAGGACATCAAGGCTCCTTCCACAGTTTGGCTATTAACATTGCCGTTGTGAACATTGGGTGCAAGTGTCCAGTCATTGTACTACATCTGTGTCTTTGGGGTAAATACCCAGCAGTGCAATTGAGTGGTTGTAGTATAGCTCCATTTCCAGCTTTTTGAGGAACCTCCACACTGTTTTCCAGAGTGGCTGCACCAGTTCACATTCCCCCAACAATGCAAGAGTGTTCCACTTTCTCCACATCCTCTCCCACATTTGTCGTTTCCCGTCTTGTTAATTTCCCCCATTCTCACTGGTGTGAGGTGGTATCTCATTGTGGTTTTGATTTCTATCTCCCTGATGAAAAGTGACGTGGAGCAGTTTTTCATGTGCTTGCTTGCTCGCTCTGTGTAGGTCTTCTTTGGAGAAACGGCTGGCACCTTTAAGTTGGAGAAGAGATGGCATCTCAAGGGGTGTTATTTCCTGTCATGGCCACATACCAGAAGGCTCTTGAGTATGTGTGTGTGGTTTGCCTGTGCCTGTGAGGAGAGGTCGTTGGATAGAATTTGAAAGCAGATCCTCTGCATATTTATAGGTCTATATCTATTTCTCTCTCTTTCTGCACACATCTATTTCTAACCATTTTGTCTCTATCTCTATAGGAGATCTATATATGACGTATAGAGATTAGATATAGAAATATTTATTTGCATATTTAAATATAAATCTATAGTTCTGTTTATATAGATAATAATTATTATATTATCAGTAATACATTGAATAATAAATATATTAAGTGGAAACATAGATTTATGTTTATATGTTTGTTATATAAACATCTATTCATGTTCCTGGGATCGATCTATCAGTAGATCTATCACTCTATCATCTACCTAGCTAGCTAGCTATATATCCCAGGAAGAGAAAACCCAGATCGAACAGATGGGAATGGTCCCCCTCCGGAATGTGTCATGCAAGAAGATAGCAAAAATCTTCTGTACTTTCCTGATGTGCCGATGCAATTAACTCAGAGATGTACCTGTGATGTACTGTGGGCCAGGCGCCAGTGGTCAAGAGAGAATCCTTGAGACATTTTCCATTCAAAAGGTGTTTTTATTAAAGTATGGGGACAGGACCCCTGGGCCTGAAGAGCTTCATCAGGATCATGAGGAGCCTTGGTTATAAACTTTAAAGTTGCCGTGTGGGGTGGGGACTCTAGAGATAAAAGAAGTTTCCAAAAGGATTTTCACAGGTGAAAGATTTACAGGATCCTGGAGGTCTGGCTATCAGCAAACAAATGTTGCTTTTGGCCTCTAGCAAAGCATTAACATTCAGGCAGCTGTGAATTCTTTGAAGAATGTCCCACTCTGTCGGTTTCAAGTATTTGTTTATGACTGCAAGTTGTTAGGAAATGTAATGGTAGGATGCCTGGGTGGCTCAGTGGTTGAGCATCTGCCTTTGGCTCAGGCATGATCCTGGGTCCTAGGATGGGGTCCCACATTGGGCTACCCGCAGGGAGCCTGCTTCTCCCTTTGTCTCTGTCTCTGCCCTTCTTCTCTCTCTCTCTCTCTCTCTCTCTCTCTTGTATGTCTCTCTATGAGTAAATAAACAAAATCTTTTTTTAAAAAAAGCAGATGTAATTTTAATCTATATTTCTTTGGCCTTAGTTCCCCCTATCACCTGGGTCTTCTCTCCCTCCCTGCATCTCTTGGTTCGTTGGCCTTTGGTGGTGAAGAATCCAAAGGATATGAGGCAGGAGGAGAGTGAGATGGGATTAAGCCAATGAAGTAATTTCCCAGGAGCTTGGGTAAGAGAAGTGCAGCAGGCGGAATGAAGTGAGAAAGTCAGGTTCTTGTCTCACGAGTCGAAGAATGAATCTGGTGGACAAAGAAGAGTAAGTAAAGCGACAGGAGTTTATTAAGCAAGGATACCGAGAAAGCTCTCAGAGTGGGAGGGGCCCAGCTGGGTTGCCCACATGGCCTCCACTGACCGTTTTTCATTTAGAACTGATCAGGGAGCTTGTGGCCTTCTCATTCTTGGATGTCTTGGTTTGAGTAAGGACTAGTGATAACATCTTTTAATGGTTTACTTCTTTTAGAGTCTGGTTATTCTTTGTTGGGCACAGAGGACTGTCCTAAAAAAGACCCTCTCTACCCATACCTGGGACAGGGTGGTCTCGTTTGTTTCTTTATTTCTGGTTTCCTTACATCTCAGCATCCTTAGGATCTTTGTGAGCCTGAATCTGTAGCCCCCTACCTATTTCTCCCTACCTAGACTCTCCTGTCCCTCAGTCAAGAACAGGAGAGATGTGGCTCTGAGAAAGGTGCACTAAGAAACATTGTCACAGTTTCAATGTACCCTCCGCACGATTTGTGAGACCCAATTACTTCCAAACTCCTTTTTCCTCCTTTTTGTTTTGGATGGCAATGCTGCTCTGTGACTGACCTACACGATCAATGACTCGTAACAGTTCAACTCTGTGGAGAGAACCCAAGGGTCCGCTGGGGAAGTATGAAGGAGAACTGTGGACTTGCTTGTTTTGCCCTCAGAAATCAGCATTAAGACTACAGGTAGTCCTCTGGACATAGATCGAAACCAGGTGGGGACGGAGCCTGTCTCTGTACCATATAGAAGGCCAAATAGACTTCTTTTGGAAACGGATGGGTGTTGAATAAATAGGAGAATCTCTGTATGCTGGTCTGTTTCAGGTCACTGATTCATACTTAGGGAACTGGTTCTCTGAACAAGTCCTGGGAAAATGTATCCTAAGTTATTTGAAAAGGAGTAGTAAGATAGATAAGGAGTTCAGAATTGAGAAAAATATTAAAATCATGTGAGGAAAGTAGAGGTGTTGATCCCGGAAGTGGGTTTCTTGCAATTTACTCACTTATAGCTCGTATATTCTGAACAGAAAAAAGAAAGGGAAGGAACCGCATGTGCTCGAGGTCATCAATTTCATCTATAAAAAGGAAATAATACCGCCTGTCCGCCAACACTGTCGTGAGGACTAGAAGTGATGGCTGTTGATGTAAAGACTTGCTAGGTCCAGTCACCATAAAATGTAAAAACAACACACTTTATTAATATAGCAAATACCAATATAGCTGCAATATACATTTTCTTATTTTATTTATTTATTTATTATTTATTTATTTATTATTTATTTATTATTTGAGAGAGCGAGACAGAGGAGAGAGAGGCAGAGACAGAGACAGAGGGCGAAGCAGGCTCCATGCAGGGAGCCTGACGTGGGACTCCATCCTGCATCTCCAGCATCCCACACTGGGCTGAAGGCAGCGTTAAATCGCTGGGCCACCGGGGCTGCCCTGCAATATACTTGTTAAAAATATATTTTATTTATTTATTCATGAGAGGGAGAGAGAGAGAGAGGAGAGAGAGAGAGAGAGAGAGAGAGAGAGGCAGAGAGACAGAGACACAGGCAGAGGAGAGGCAGGCTCCATGCAGGGAGCCCGAAGTGGGACTCCATCCTGGGTCTCCAGGATCACGCCCTGGGAAGAAGGCAGTGCTAAACGGCTGAGCCACCCAGGCTGCCCATTTTCAATTCTTCTTAAAACACACAATTTGACTTCTTTCTAGCAAAGTTTTATGCGAGTTGGTGTACTTATCAATTAAAAGCGTTAGGGTATGGATCCCAGACTGCCCCTAAGGTGCATGTTCAGAGCCCTCCAGGTGCAGCCTGGAAACCACCGAGCTTGTCTGAGGCCACATCCACAGCTATGGGAACCAAGTGCCAGAGGCAGTCACGATTTACTGGATCAGAAACCCAGTTCTCTCCTGAAACATCTGAGTCAGGGAAATTGGGTTTGATCTCAGGGCAGGGAGAAAAAAGCTACACTACAGGATGCTCTTCATACCCGAGAAATGCTTACGTTTTATTGTGTCTGAAAATCTTTCACTCATGTTGCTTTTGGCATTTCTTCTTATTTGCCCTCTTCTCATTTATGCGTAAGTTGGTGTACTTTGGAAATAAACGCTCAATAATGAAATGATCCAGAACTCCAGGTGTGTCCCTCGGTGCGCGCACGGCTTTTGGGCGCCTCCCTTGGGACCATGCGGCGCGATCCTGGATGAACCCAGGTCGTCCAACATCGGTCGGGAATTTACTCGGTGCAGGTGAGCCTCCTTCTTCCTCTCTGTCTTGGTTTTTTCTCTGTTCTTTTCTCGTTCTTCTCTCTATCCTCTCCTTGTATATTTTAAAAAATAATAATAAAATAACTAGAAACTCAGGTTAACAAAATATTCTAGCCAGTGTGGATATGTGTGATTCACAGTTGCTTGAAGCCTACAGATTTGTTTGCACAAATTAATACCAACTTTTAATAAACAGACTTTACTGTACACTGCTAAAAATATGTCCCTGTCAGAGGGGCAAGACAGCCGAAGAGTAGGTCCCCAAGTCACCTGTCCCCACCAAATGACCTAGCTAACTTTCAAATCATCCTGAAAACCTATGAATTCGGCCTGAGATTTAAAGAGAGAACAGCTGGAATGCTACAGTGAGAAGAGTTCGCATTTCTATCAAGGTGGTTCCCACCTGGGCCTCACTTGGACCTGGTGACTGTGGTTCCCACCTGGGCCTCAGCCAGACCTGGTGACTCTAGTCCCCAACTGGCCTCACCTGAGCCTAGTGACTCTGGTCCCCATCCGGGCCTCATGTGGACCTGGCGACTGTAGTCCCCACCTTGGCTTCACCTGGACCTGGTGACTGTGGTCTCCACCTTCACCTCACCTGGACCTGGTGACTCTGGTCCCCACCCAGGCCTCACCTGGACATGGTAGCTATGGACTTCATCTGGACCTGGTGACTGTGGTCCCCACCTGGGCCTCATCGTACCTGTGACTGGGCTCCTCAGCTACCAATGACTAGGATCCAGAATGGACCCTTAGTTGCTACTGACACCAGGACCATCCCCAGGGTCTCACTTGTTCCTGGTGACTATGGTCCTTGTCTGGGCTGACCTGACTCATCCTTGGCTCTGATCGTATGGTCTCCCCTATCGTGAGTGTGTATTGTCTATGGTCCCTTCTGGGCCTCACCTGATGGTACTGGGCCACGATATTGGCCCTTTGCAAGGCCAGTAGGTTCTCTGAGTCCTCCTGCACGGTGCTGCAATCCAAACACATCCAAGAATGACGGCGCATGAATACCTTCCAAGGACACATGCATCCAGGTGCTCCCCGTGGGCAGGTCCCCGTCCGTCTGACCGGAGCCAGAGACAACCCCATAGCCCTGAGGGGCACAGGCTGGGCTGGAACATCACACATGGGCCCTCACTGCCTGTCTTTTGCTCGCCCACCTACAGTCCACCTTCCCAGCCACTGTCCCAGGACACGCCATCACCCTGGGATCACAGAGCGCTCCCACCCCGGTATCAGGAGCACACGGACGGAGGACCCAGAGGCTCTGCGAATGCCGATCTGATGCTCTGATGCTCGGGGTGATGTCTCCCAGCCCGGGGAGATCGAAGGTTTCTCTGAGATTCCACAAACACAACGACCGAGGGGAGAAAGCAATGGAGTGGACTTCATCAAAATTAAAACCTGATGCCAGCAAGAGTGCGACCACACTCCCCACCCTGAGGGCAAGGATGCGTGAATATCCTGAGGGGGACCTGGGGGAGCACCAGGGACTCCGCCCACATTCCAGTGCATGAAGAGCAAGCCTGCTCACGGCCAGGGGGACCCAGCAGGCCCTGACTGTCCTCCCCTCACCACATGGTGGGGGGGGGGTGTCATCCCTGTCGGGGTCCATGCATCTAGGACGAGCTGGAAAGGTCATGTATTGGGTCTCCCTGCATAGCACAGGCCTTACAGGGGAGCGGGGGTTCCGGGGAGCTGCCGGTCTCTGACTGCAGCCTCCTTCCCTGGACAGGGCCTTAGGGGCCGCCCTCACCCCATGGGGCTGTGGAAGGGCTGCAGGAGCTGCTCACAGTCATCTCATTGGGGTCGGGGTGTTTTGGACCCCAGCCCGGGAGGCCAGCGCCCCCACCCAGACCCACAGGCCCCAGAGTGGCCCCCGGGAGCAGGCATCAGCGGCCACTCACCTGTGACCTGTCGCTGTGTGAGCGCTCCTCTTTATGCACCGGTACTGGGGAGAGTGGGAGAGTTGGGGTACTGGGGAGAGTGGGGAGTACTGGGGAGAGTGGGGTACTGAGGAGAGTGGGAGTACTGAGCTACTGGGGAGAGCGGGAGAGTCCGGTCGCTGTGAGCCAGATCCAGAGCACGAGTGCTTCCGAAGCTCTGCAGACGCACAGTGAGCGCCATGCAGGGTGGAACCCGGGGTGGCACAGTTCCACCCACAGTGGGGTCCCGCATCATGACTGTGGGCAGGCGGGGTCCAATCAGCACTTAGCCCTTCACCCTGAAGGCGAGGGTCCGGGGGAGGGTCCTGTCCCCGCCAGGTCGGGAGGGGGATGCAGGCACCCTCCCACATCCTCAGTTCCCATCCTTGGCCCTGCAGGCCTCCCACCATTCTAGGTAGACTGGGGGTCACAGATGTCCCCCCGACCCCCAGAGTTCACAGCATGGGGTTGCACTTAACATTCGAGGGGCTCTTGCGTGGTTCAGTCGGTTCCACGTCGACTCTTTAGTTTGGCTCAGGTCAGGATCTTGAGGTTGTGGCGTGGAGCCTCGCGTGGGGCTCGGCTCCTTGGGTGAGGAGTCCGCTCCAGGTTCCCCCTCTCCCTCTGCCCCTCCCTACTGCACCCTTTCTCAAGTAAATCTTCTAAAAATTAACATGAAGACACGTGAGCATTTTATCCCCTCTGCAGAGGTGCCTTCGTGTGTGTAACGACCGTGTAAATGCCTTTCACGGACCCACCGGGAGTCCTACCAGAAACCCCTTTTCCTTGATATTTATTGAAGTACAGTCAACACACAACGTGACAGTAGTTTCAGGGCTACAACTAGTGACTTGACAATTCTGTGCCTTATTCAGCTCCCCCACGAGAAGCGGCGTCACCGTCTGTCCCCGTACAAAGTTGTCACAACATTACTGACTCCATTCCCTAGGCTGTACTTTCTAAATTTCTGTGACTTATTTTATTTATGATCCAGACGCTTATAGCTGTTACTATCGTTCATCTACATTGCCCATGTCCTACCCACGGCCCCTCTGTCCATCAGTCAGCAGGATCCATCACATTAACCAGAGAAAGGACATGGGGCAGCCCCGGGTGGTTCAGCGGTTTAACGCCTGCCTTCAGCCCAGGGCGTGATCCTGGAGTCCCGGGATCGAGTCCCACAGTCGGGTTCCCTACACGGAGCCGCCTTCTCCCTCTGCCCGTGTCTCTGCCTTTCTCTCTCTGCCGCTCTCTCTGTATGTCTCTCAAGGATATATAAATAAAATCTTTAAAAAAAGAAAAATGAGAGAAAGGACAAAAAGCATACGATCCTCTCAAGAGTTGCAGAAAAAGCATTTGACAAAGTACAACTTCAAAAGCCTAGTGGGTTTTGAGGAAATGTCTATCAACAGAATAAAGTTCCGCTAGGAAGGCCCGCAGCTGACATCCTCTTCAAAGGGTGAAAACCTGAAATCGTCTTCCCCTAAGAGCAGGAACAAGCCAAAGGAGGTCCCCTCTCAGTGCTGGAAGTCCTAATGTATTCAACAGACAGGAAACAGCAAAGGTTCCACTCCTGGAAGGGGGACGTCACACTGTCCCTATTTGTTGAAGACGCGGTGCTAGAAACAGGAAACCCGAGAGCCCCCACCAAAACCTGTTAGAACTAATGATTGAATTCAGTAAATTCATGGGACACCAACTGAACCTACAGAGCTCAGTAGCCTTGCTGCGTCCTGACAATGAGCACTCAGGAACGAAATGAAGGACGTGACTCCCTTCTCAGGAGCATCACAGAGACTAAATAATGAGACTGAACGAAAGGAGCACAAGACTTGTGCACTGAGCCATACCAGGCTCTGGGAGGCCGTCCTGGGCTTCGTGGGGTGGAAGCCTCCTCTTGTGAAAATGTCCACAGTTCCTGAAGCCACCCTCGGTTTCAATGTCATTCCTATCAAAATCATGGTGGTAGATCCTAGAAGTAGGAAAAAAAAAAAAACCCTAACATCCGTCAGCCCCCACAAATGACCCCGGACAGCAAATCAGTATTGGAAAAGCAGGACAGAGTGGGCGCAGCACTTTCCTATTTCGAACGATGTCACAGAGACCACAGGATAAAGCAGTGTGGTTCTCCGGCCCCTGCTGCTCTGTCAGTTAAGCATCGACTCCTGACCTCACCTCAGGTCCTGATCTCGGGGTCGTGAGTTTCTAGCCCTGGGCTGGGCCAGGCACGAGGCGTGGCGCCTACTTAGACCCACAGGGGGTGGTTCCAGCATAAGCTGAAGGAGCAGAACAGGGAGTCCAGAAGGAAATGTGCTCTGATACAACTGATTTTGTTTAACTTAATTTAAAACCCAATTAATTAATGTATAGTGTATTATACTTTCAGAGGTAGAATTCAGGGATTCACCAGTGGAGAGAACAGCAGTGCTCGTGACATCACCTGCCGTCCTTCGTGCCCATCCCCCGTTATCCCCTCCCCCGCTCCCCTCCAGCGACCTCAGATTGTTTTCCAATGATTCAGATCTGTATTTCCTGCATCGTTTTCATCTTATTCTGTTTTCCTTCCCTTCACAGATGTTCATCTGCTTTGCTTCTTTAATTCCACCTATGAATGACACCATAGGGTCATTGTCTTTCCCGACTGACTTATTCACTTAACAGGATCCCTCTAGTTGTATCCGCGTCATTGCAAATGGCAAGATTTCCTTCTCTTTGATAGCAGTACCATTCCTCTCTCTATGACCATCATCTATCTCCCATCCTCTATCCATCATCTGTCTGAAGGCACCGAGGCTCCTCCCACAGTGTGGCTACTGTGGACCCGGCTGCTGTGGACATCGGGGCGCAGGTGTCCCGCCCGGCGTTTCATTGCATCTGTATCTTCAGAGTGAGCTCCAGGCCGTGCACCTGCCGGTCGCAGGGCAGCTCTATCGGTAAGTTCCTGAGGAGCCTCGGCACTGTTTCCAGGGCAGCTGCACCAGCCCGCAGTCCCGCCCACAGTGGAAGAGGGTTGAGTGAGTCTTGGCGGACACGGTAAAAGTCTGGTCCACATTTCATTTCGCGTCCTGTGGGCTCCAATTCCTTGTCCTTAAGTATTTCTGGGAAGCCGGGTGTTGTGCTCCATTTCAGCACGACGTTTCCGAAGCTCATAGTGTTGGACCCTAGCTCACGGGGGCCAACGTGTCCCGGTAGACGCCCCAGAGACTCAGACCCCAGACAGGCAGATGCAACTAGCAAGAGGGTTTTTTTTTATGACAGTCACAGAGAAGAGAGAGAGAGAGGCAGAGACATAGGCAGAGGGAGAAGCAGGCTCCATGCACCGGAGCCCAACGTGGGACTCGATCCTGGGTCTCCAGGATCGCCCTGGGCCAAAGGCAGGCGCTAAACCCCTGCGCCACCCAGGGATCCCTAGCAAGAGGGTTTTATTGAACGTTTGCGCAAACGGGCCCTCGGCCTCAAAGGTGGAAGAGCCCAGATTGGCAATTACAGGCATCTTTTAAAGGCAAACCGCGGGATTAGCATAGCATTCGGGTTAAGACACGATTGA